>NW_028245796.1:600000-817500 GCF_964263255.1 Lissotriton vulgaris | reverse complement strand
AGTGCTCTGCGCACACACCAGCTGGGGAGACACACCCCAGCATGACTGCACACACACCAGTGCTCTGCGCACACACCAGTGCTCTGCACACACACCAGTGCTCTGCGCACACACCAGCTGGGGAGACACACCCCAGCATGACTGCACACACACCAGTGCTCTGCACACACACCAGTGCTCTGCACACACACCAGCGCACTGCATACACACCAGCTGGGGAGACACACCCCAACATGCCTGCACACACACAGGCAAGAGCTCTGCGTACACTCAGCGCGGCGGGTGTGCACCCACCCCACACCGGCTGCAGACACACCTCACTGTGAATACGCACACGAGAACAAACTGCACAATAGTAAAGACGCTGTCTGTGCGCACACACTGCACTGCTCGTGTACACAACTCACAACAGGGAGAGCAGCTACACAGGTCAGACAAACGCTGGAAAGAATCCGGGGGTCGCTTGAGCCCGGGAAGGAAAGGGGGGGGGGGGCGGTGCCCGGGCCACCAGCAACACTCATGCTGCCCATAAATACCGGCACGTCACGGACCCCGTAGCTGTAAAACTACAGCCAAACACACTGTGCAGACACACCAGCGCAACTCACAGGTACACGTGCACTCACCATAAGTGCTCTGTGCATACACACACCACCGAGCACAGACACACACCCAGAAGCTGTAAACACACTCCACATTGGAACTATACACCCATTGAAGGCGCACACTTCACAGTGAGTGCGCACACCCGTGCACCTGTGCACATACACTCCGCGTGCGCAGTATGCACAGAAACCCTCCACGTGTTGTGCACCAACATACAGGACTCAGAATTTCAACGTGAGCGTTTACCCCTAACCCCTCCATACTCCCCCCCCCTCGCACAGCTTGCCCCATCCCTTCTTTAGAGTCCAGCTGCTCGCAGGCTCACTGGTCACTACACCAGGGGCAGCTGTACAAGGTGGGCAGAAGCAAACCCTGAAGGGGCAGAGGGGTGCCCTGCTCCCCCATGCCACAGCCCCCACCTCCAAGGGCAGAAGCAAACACTGAAGGGGCAGAGGGGTGCCCTGCTCCCCCATGCCACAGCCCCCACCTCCAAGGGCAGAAGCAAACACTGAATGGACAGAGGGGTGACCTGCTCCCCCATGCCACACCCCCCACCTCCAAGGGCAGAAGCAAACACTGAAGGGGCAGAGGGGTGCCCTGCTCCCCCATGCCACAGCCCCCACCTCTGAGGGCAGAAGCAAACACTGAAGGGGCAGAGGGGTGCCCTGCTCCCCATGCCACAGCCCCCACCTCTGAGGGTAGAGTACAGAAGCAAACACTGAATGGGCAGAGGGGTGCCCTGCTCCCCATGCCACAGCCCCCACCTCTGAGGGCAGAAGCAAACACTGAAGGGGCAGAGGGTTGCCCTGCTCCCCCATGCCACAGCCCCCACCTCCAAGGGCAGAAGCAAACACTGAAGGGGCAGAGGGGTGCCCTGCTCCCCATGCCACAGCCCCCACCTCCAAGGGCAGAAGCAAACACTGAATGATAGAAGGGTGACCTGCTCCCCCATGCCACAGCCCCCACCTCCAAGGGCAGAAGCAAACACTGAAGGGGCAGAGGGGTGCCCTGCTCTCCCATGCCACAGCCCCCACCTCTGAGGGCAGAAGCAAACACTGAAGGGGCAGAGGGGTGCCCTGCTCCCCCATGCCACAGCCCCCACCTCCAAGGGCAGAAGCAAACACTGAAGGGGCAGAGGGGTGCCCTGCTCTCCCATGCCACAGCCCCCACCTCTGAGGGCAGAAGCAAACACTGAAGGGGCAGAGGGGTGCCCTGCTCTCCCATGCCAGTGCCCCCCACCCCTGAGGGCAGAGATAAACACGCGGGGAAGGGGTCCTGGCGACCCCTGAATATATGAATGCAACACACGCAGCGCAGACCCCCCACCCCCAGGTGCAGTTTGTGCCACCTGCCCCCCCCCCGTCCACGCAGGTGCCCTTTCTTACCTGGGAGCTGCCAGGAGGCCATGCTGCCCGCGCCGCTGCCGTTGCCAAAGCCCATGGAGTACATCCAGCTCGGGTCGGTGGCCATCGGGGGTGAAGGGGTGGGTGGCACAGGTCAGGCCGGAGTAGAGTCAGCCCAGGGCCCGGAGCTCAGACTCCCAGAAGGGGACTGGCACATCAGGGTTCATGCCAACTGTCCGTGCTTTTGACATATAGCACCCTTTCCGAAGTAGGGCGAAGGGCAAACGCCTCAACAGCTGCGTCTCCGCTGGTCATAAGAGTTGGCACGTGTGGGGCAGCGCGGTGCCCTTTGGGCGGGGCCCTCTGTGCCACAGCATGGGGGTCTATCTCCCCTCACCCCGGGGCTCCTCTGTGGCGCTCAGTCCGGGCTCCTCTGTGGTCCTCAGCCTTGGGCACGGCCCCTCTGTGCCACACTAGGCGGTTCTCTGCGCCTCCAACTCTTGGCTATTACACGCCCTCAATCCAGCACCTCCTCTGTGGCCCTCAGTTCTGGGCTCCTCTGGCGAGGGGAACTCTATTCCCTCATCCCAGTGTGCCTCAGTATTGCTCAGACACGAGGTGTTCTGTATCCTTCACCCCAGGGCCCTCTGTGTCCTGAATCCAGGGCCCTCTGTGTCCTGAATCCAGGGCCCTCTGTGCCCTCACTCCTGGCTCCTGTTTACCCTTCAGTCCTGAGATCCTCTGTGCTGCTCAGATCACGAATCCTCTCTGCCCTTATCCCAGGGCTCTTCTCTGCCCCTCAGCCCAGGGCTCTTCTCAGCCCGGGTCTCCTGGGCTCACCTGTCAAGGACCCCTTGGTGCTCCTTACTCCACTCCTACTCTGTGGTCCCTCACTCCAGGGCGCACCTGTGCCCTCACACCACCAGTCTCGTAGCGCCTCAGTCACCGGCCTCGTAGCGCCTCGGTCACAGGTCTCGTAGCGCCTCGCCACCAGACTCGTGGCGCCTCAGTCACCGGCCTCGAAGCGCCTTAGTCACAGGTCTCGTAGCGCCTCGCCACCAGACTCGTGGCGCCTCAGTCACCGGCCTCGAAGCGCCTCAGCCACGGGCCTCGTAGCGCCTCAGTCACCGGCTTCGAAGCGCCTCAGTCAGCGGTCTCCTTAGCGCCTCAGCCACCAGCCTCGTAGCGCCTCAGCCACCAGCCTCGTTGCGCCTCAGCCACCAGCCTCGTAGCGCCTCAGCCACCGACCTCGAAGCGCCTCAGCCACCAGCCTCGTAGCGCCTCAGCAGCGCCTCAGCCACCGGTCTCGTAGCGCCTCAGCCACCAGTCTCGTAGCGCCTCATCCAGCGGTGCCAGAGCCCTCGTCTCGCGCCTCCTGCAGCCCTCAGCTCCTCACAGATGTGTCTCACAGATGTGTCTCACATCCCCGTGAGGAGCAGAGGAGAGCGAGGGACTCCCCCTCCCAGAGCCAGGGCCATGATGTAATGTGCGCCCAGCCAATCAGGTGCCGCTCAGCCAGCACACTACCTGGACCCACCTCCACCCTCAGCTGTCACCTGGGGGCTCCAGGGTCAGACCTTACACTGCCCCCGAGCCCCCACCTGCTGGGGTTCACACCCTGGGCAGGCACACTACCTGTCGACCCCCCCAGACACCACCACCACCCCCTCCATCCCCTGAGGCTCGCTCACTGGGGCGGTCGGAGGGCACAGTGCCGGGGGTCTGCGGGACTGAGAGGTGCCATCTGCACCCCTTGGGGTCCCTCACTGGGGAAGGGGGTCAGCGGGCACAGTGCCTGCCCTCACCGGGGGTCTGAGGGACTGACAGGTGCCATCTGCACCCCTTGGGGTCCCTCACTGGGGAAGGGGGTCAGAGGGCGCAGGACCTGCCCTACCCGAGGGTCGGCGGGACGGAGAGGTGCCACCAGCTCACCCTGCAGGAAACCTTACTGGGGAGGGGAGGGGGGGTGTCAGAGGGCGCAGTGCCTGCCCTCACCGGAGGGTCTTCGGGACAGAGAGGTGCCACCTGCACCCCCCGAGGGTCGCTCACTAGGGCGATCAGAGGGCCTGCCCTCACCGGGTGTCTGAGGGACGGGAGAGGTGTCATTTGTACCCCCTGAGGGTCCCTCACTGGGGCAGTGGGGGGCACAGTTTCTGCCCTCAAGTGTGACTCTAAATATTGGGAGGTGAGAAGACACACCTCAGAAGGGCGCACCCCCTGCTTACCACCCCACCTGAGACTCCCCCTCTCGTCTGGATGGTGGTGGGAAGAGGGGGGCCGAGGATGGGGGTCGGGGGGGGGGGGGGCGCAGGGGCGGTCTGCCCCCGACTCTTTGCACGGCTCACCAGGACGAGACTTCTCGGAGGCGGGAGATATGTTTCTATTCGTTACTGTACTTTTTTTTTATTTCGACGAGCGTTGCACCTGCGTCTCGCGTCGGACTTCACCTCTGCGCTCACACGAGCCCCGGTTGCATTACAGGTGAAGACAGTCATGTCTGTGGGGCGCGGGGAGATAAAGGGATTTGCCCAGAATCACGGGATGTTAAGTGTCGTTGTCGAGACTCGAACTCGGTTCCCCAGTTTCAAATTCGACAGCTCTAGCCGCTAGGCTACATTCTGCATCCCCACCCCAACTAACCATCGCACTTTCTCTCCGACACAATCTTCCTCCCGACGCTAATTCTGCGCTTCGCCCTTTCCTTCCCCCTCTTCCATCCCTCCACTCTCAGTCACTCTCTTCTACCCTTCTATCCTCCCCCACACTTCCTAATCGCCCTCTCCCTTCTCTCTGTCTCTCACCCCCTACCTCTCCATTCACCCCTCTCCTTCCACCCTTTCTCCACCCCTCCCCCTCTCCCATCCTTTTGAGATCACCCCCTTCTCTCTCTCCCCTTTCCAGTCCCTGGCCCCTCCACCCTTCCTCCACCACTCCCCTCTCCCATCCTTTTGAGATCACCCCCTTCTCTCTCCTTCCCAGTCTCTGACCCCTCCACCCTTCCCCCACCCCTCCACCCTTCCTCCACCCCTCCTCCTCTCCCATCCTTTTGAGATCACCCCCTTCTCCCTCTCTCTCCTTCCCAGTCTCTGACCCCTCCACCCTTCCCCCACCCCTCCACCCTTCCTCCACCCCTCCTCCTCTCCCATCCTTTTGAGATCCCCCTTCTCTCTCTCTCTCCTTCCCAGTCTCTGACCCCTCCACCCTTCCTCCACCCCTCCACCCTTCCTCCACCCCTCCCCCTCTCCCATCCTTTTGAGATCCCCCTTCTCTCTCTCTCCTTCCCAGTCTCTGACCCCTCACCCTTCCTCCACCCCTCCACCCTTCCTCCACCCCTCCCCCTCTCCCATCCTTTTGAGATCCCCCCTTCTCTCTCTCTCCTTCCCAGTCTCTGACCCCTCCGGAGCCTCCCTAACCCCCCTCCCTCCCTATGTGAAGCAAGGGCACCCCAGGACCCCGAGCAGACCTGACACCCCCATGTGCAGCTACAACACCCCAGGAACGCGAGCCTCCCTGGCACCCCGATGTGCAGTTACAGCACCCCAGGACCCCAAGCCCCCCTGACACCCCCATGTACAGCTACACCACCCCAGGACCCCAAACACCCCTGACATCCCCATGTGCAGCTCAGCACCCCAGGACCCCGAGCCTCACTGACACCCCCATGTGCAGCTGCAGCCCCCTAGGACCCCGAGAACCCCGGACACCCCCATGTGCAGCACCAGCACCACAGGATCCCCAAGCACCCCTGGCACCCCCACATGCAGCTAGAGCACCCCAAGACCCTGGGCACCCCTGACACCCCTATGTGCATCTACAGCACCCCAGGACCCCGAGCCTCCCTGACACCCCCGCATGCAACTAGAGCACCCCAAGACCCTGGGCACCCCTGACACCCCTATGTGCATCTACAGCACCCCAGGACCCCGAGCCTCCCTGACACCTCCACATGCAGCTAGAGCACCCCAAGACCCTGGGCACCCCTGACACCCCTATGTGCATCTACAGCACCCCGGGACCCCGAGCACCCCTGACACCCACATGTACAGCTACTGCACACGAGAACCCCTAGCACCTCTGACACCCCCATGAGCATCTACAGCACCCCAGGTCCCCGAGCCTCCCTGACACCCCCACATGCAGCTACAACACCCCAGGACCCCAAGCACCCCTGACACCCCCATGTGCAGCTACAGAACCCCTAGACACCACACCTCCCTGGAACCCCCACATGCAGCTACAGCACCCCAGGACCCCGAGCACCCCTGGCAACCCCTTGTGCAGCTACAGCACCCCAAGACCCCGAACACCCCTGCCACCCCCTTGTGCAGCTACAGCACCCCAGGACCCCGAACACCCCTGGCACCCCCTTGTGCAGCTACAGCACCCCTGGACCCGAACACCCCTGACACCCCCACATGCAGCTACAGCACCCCAGGACCTTGAGCACCCCTGACACCCCCATGTGGATCTGCAGAACCCCAGGACCCCGAGCCTCCCTGACACCCCCATGTGCAGCTCCAACACCCCAGGACCCGAAACCTCCCTGACACCCCCATGTGCAGCTACAGCACCCCAGGATCCCAAGCACCCCTGACACCCCCATGTGCAGCTACAGCACCCCAGCACCTCGAACACCCCTGCACCCCCATGCGCAGCTACAGCACCCCAGGACCCCGAACACACCTGGAACCCCCATGTGCAGCTACACACCCCAGGACACCAAGCATCTTGACACCCCCATGTGCAGCTGCAGCACCCCAAGACCTGAGCACCCCTGAAATCCCCATAGGCATCTACAGCACCCCAGGACCTCAAACACCCCTGTGATGGAATAAATATTTTCTAGCTTTATTAGCACATATCTTTCCCACTAGATCGGCCTGCTCCCACCCTTAGAGCGGCGGCACAGGCAAAGTGACCTTGGCATTGAGATAGCATGTGTCCGGTCTAAGGATCGAAACTCAACCTTCTGTATCTCCTTTGTGCAGCTGCTACCAACTGGAAATTTCCAGTCGGGCCTGTCTTTATTGGTTCTGAATTGTACATAAATTATCGCTATGCTTGCTGAAGTTAGTCCCTCTGCAGCAATCCAAGGAGGCTGGTCAGACTGGACTCCGCTCGAGTGTATGACTAATAAATAACTTTGGTTTATATTCTCTACTGTCTGACCGACTCTTCATTTGTGTGGAAGGCTGAGAGGTGGTCGTGGGTGACCTGGGTGTCCCTAATCGGGTCACTTCCTTCAGTTGGCGCCCCAACAGAGACTCCATCGCGTTGTCTATCCTCACCGGCGGACTGGTGAGGAGGTCGGGCGATCGTCGGGTTGGACGGGCGGACCAGGGATCCCTGCATGAGAGAGTTCCTGAAGTCGCAGCTGCCACGTCTGTCTGACCGGCTGGTGCCTCGCCCAGTCTTCATCCTGGCTGGGGTCCTAAACGGCGAAACACTTGGATCTGACTGCTTGGCCTGAAGAGTCGGCAGTGGAGATTACATTTGATTGACTTGTGTGCATCAGATGAGTTTGTTTTGGTTCTTGGTGGCATGGTACCATTTTGGTTTGCCTTTGGTACGGTCTGAGGACTGATTTTGGTTTGCCTTTGGTACGGTCTGAGGACTGATTTGGATACAAAGTGCCTGCAAACACTTTGCCAGACAACATAACAAATTTGGTGTACTTTGGAAAATGCCTGGAATGAGCCGGTTTTTAGTTTCTTGTTGTCGTTGTTTTTCTGCTGGTGCTCAATTCGAAGAAAGTCAGCCAGCGCCTCCAGAAGGCACTCCGAACTTTGATATGTATGTGAAGCATGGCCTTGGCCTATTATGTTTAGTACACTATGGGCCCGATGTAGGTCGGTCGGTAACGGCCGAAAATCGGTATTTTCGGCCGTTACCGATCGGTATACATGATTTGACATGTAGGTGCACTATTTTACCGAATCGGTAACTTTACCGATTCGGTAAAGTTACCGATTCTGTAAAATACAGAATCGGTATCTTTACCGATTCGGTAAAGTTACCGAATCGGTAAAATACCGATTCGGTAGTTTTACCGATTCGGAGCCACCCATATGTAGGTGGGACTCTTCAGAGTCCCAGGAGCCTTAACGAATCGGTATTTTACCATCAAATCCTATTTGATGGTAAAATAACGATTCCGGTGTGCATGCACATGTGTGCTTGCACACCTATGCCATGTGACAGGCAGACCTGCCCTTAGGGCAGGTATGCCTGCCACATGGCACCCGTGCCTGTTTTGGGGGTGCCAGAGGGTGTCAAAGTGACACCCCCTGCACCCTTGAGAAATTCGGTATTTACCGATTCGGTAAATACCGAATCGGTAATGTCCATTCATTCCTATGGGCTTCAAAGCCCATAGGAATGAATGGGCATTACCGATTCGGTATTTACCGAATCGGTAAATACCGAATTCATCCGATTCGGTATTCCAGCACATCTGGAATACCTACATATCGGACCCATTGATTTACCGATTTTAAATTACCGAATCGGTAAAATTCGGTAATTTAAAATCGGTAAATCAATTTTACCTACATCGGGCCCTATGCCACAAATATACGAGACACAATGCCGAGTTGCGGTGGCCTTTGACGGGCCCCTTCAGTGAACCAAAAATTGCTTTTTTGCAGGATAAGATGTTTGCAAGAAAAAGTAGGCAGTCTATGTTTGATTCCCTTAGAACATGGCAAAAGGAGGTTAAACAGAGATGAATGAATGCAGCGAAAGAGGCCAGGAAAGGCGGAATGCAAACATTGACTCAGAAATCAGTTGCACATGGTTGGGAGAAGCAAGAGATAGGGATTGAACGCGTAGATAGGAGATTCCGATTGCAGATTGATAAATCTTATGTAACCCAAGAAGAAAGTGATACAATTGTGGAACAATTGTTGGATACTCAGCCTCCACCCCCATATGCCCAATAGAGGAAATATCGCGCTCTTTCCTCCCAGGCACAGATGCCTGGTTATTCTGTCTCTGCTGTTTCTGCCTCTGTTATTGTCAGTCAGACTGCCTTTGCCTCTGCACCTCCTGTCCTTTCTTTGCCTTAGCCATCTGTGGCAACTGTGACTGTTAGTACTCCTGCAATGCTTATTGCTTTGGTTTCTCTCTCCCCAGCTCTTACCCCTGACGCAGCCAACAATAACATTAGTACCTGCTCCCTCTGTTGTTGCCCCCACTGTGTTCCTCCATTCTCCGACATCACTCAGTAGTGGGACACCAGTACGCGGCCCTGAGGATAGAGAATGGATGAAAATTAAGGAACGTATCAGGCGGATGTTGGTCCGATCTGATGTGGGAGATGCAGAAAAGCAGGTGGTGGCTAATCAGGCTGCGTAATGGGCTTCTAACCCCATTATTGGTGTGGAAGATGTGTGGAGTGTCATGACAGATTATGAGCCTTTTGAATAACAACATGTTCTTAAACATATGTCGGCTACTTTGATCCGTCTTTGGGAGCAGCGTTTCAAGGGTGCAGTGCCACAGATCATGTATTATATTAGGGATCATGGGTATGTTACTGATATGGAGCCTGCTCGTGTATTCGGTAATATTGAGATGTTGATTGCTTATCGGGAAAGGCTGCTCGAGAAGAGCCCCACTCTGGTAACTCAGTTTCTGATTCTGGAGGTTCATCCATCTACCATCCAGTGATACTGGAGCTAAGTGATCAGCATGTTACTAGGCCAAGGGTAGAGGCCATTTTCAAGAACAATGGGTTTACACTCCATGGAAAAGGAGTGAAGTCTTGTCCCTTAAGCCTCAGTTACCTGACCCTAGAAAAAATCCCACCACTTATTATAAGGGGCTGACTGAAGCTGCATCATCGACAGTGATGACGCTCGCTGATATTGAGAAGTTCTTTGGTTTACTGGTTCCAGTTGATATTTGGAGACAAGTACACACACAGGATTATGTTGCGGAATTGAATGGTATCTGGGATCAAATTAAAACCTGGGGTCAGGAACGGAAGCCAGGTGATAAGCCTAGGGCAGAAATACTTGCTTTGCCTGGCCACATTATCATGTGTATGCATTCTATTATCCCTCTGAGGAAAGTTGATTGGGACAAGCTATTGGCTTGCTGCCAGAAGAAGGATGAGAGCGTGTCAGATTTTTTCACCCAGTTTGAAGGTGTGTTCTTAGACTATAGTGGACAGGATTCGTTGATTGAAGGTGGTGTGCGGCTGTTTGTGAATAGATTTGTTTCCAATTTGCTTCCTGAGATTTTGACCTGATTGCAGGCTTCCAAAAGCTCCCGGTCCATCTCTTCCCCTTCTGTTATCTTGAATATGGCCCTATACTATGAGCATAAGGAAAATGAGGAGAAGGAGAAGACAGAAAAGAAGCACAAGGATTTAAACACAAAGGTGTTGTTACAGCAGGCTTCTAGAGGGAACGGTATCGGACGAGGTGGTTTAGCCCGACAGCTTCCACACAATAGCAGATGCGGTAATACCGGGCCTGCTAGTTTGCGGGCGAATCAGTGTGCATACTCTAAAGAGGAGGAAAACTGGTGCAGCGAGTTTCTGGTGCTTTTGCAGAAGGTGGCGACTCCTATAGGACAAGGTTCTCGTAGATGGGATCGTGGAACTGGTGGCCAAGAAAGGGATCAAAATGCTGTGGCCTCGCAGAGTCGCTCTGATCAGAATTATTTTGATGATGCTTGGGTGGACAGTATTATCACCATGATTATGATATGGATATGAGGATGGGGATGGGGATGTCTTGCAGCTAGGACAGACAGGGACAGAGGGAGGGACCAGTTCAGATACATGTAGATCAGTGTCGTCCGTACGTTAGTGCAGATGTGCATAGTTTGAATAAAAAGTTCTTGGTGGATACAGGTGCAACAATTAGTTCTATTTCTCATTCTTCGGTCCCTGGGATGGCTCTGTCTGGACCTTAATAATGTCTGAGTATGATTTTCTGGTGTACTGGTTGTAAGCCCCATTTCAAAACCACTTGCGCTAACTATTGGTCCCTTTACTGTGAATTCACCATTCTTGTTGACATCTAATTGTTTAGAAAATGTGATGGGTCTGGATTTATTGAAGAAATTGCATGCCACAATTTACTGCTCCCCGGAGGGTGTTTACCTGACAATGGGTCCAGATGTTGTGCACGCTACACAGTGTCTGTCTAAAGATGTGCCTCTTTCTGTAGAGTTTAAGGATGTGCCACCCACTCTGTGGGCAGCAGACGACACAGATGTGCGTTTGTTGTAGATATCACCTGTTTTGATATGTGTCAAGGGAGGTGCTATTTTACCCCGCATTACCCAGTATAAAATACCACTGGCAGGTAAGCGAGCTTTGATGCAAATTGTGCAGGATTTGATTGAGAAAAGAGTGGTTGAAAAGACGGCTCCTAATGTTTGTAATAGCCCTATTCTTCTTATTCTCAAAAGGACACCTTCAAGTTCCTTTGATGACCATGCAGATATTTATCGTTTTGTGATTTACTTGCGTGAAGTTAACAAAATAGTGATTCCCCAGTTTCCAGTGGTCCCAGACATTACAACACTCTTGACATGATTCCTTCTTATGCTAAATTATTTTCTGTCATTGACTTGAAAAATGCATTCTTCAGTAGTCCCATTCCTTCTGATAGCAGGTATCTGTTCGGGTTCACCAGAGCTGGTAGAAGCTTTAGATTCTGTTGCGCTCCTCAAGGTTATACAGAACGTCCGAGTATTTATTATTATTATTTATTATTTATTATTATTTCGAGTTTTGTATAGCGCATAGTTACCCTAGAGCATCCCAGCGCTTGTTCCAGAACAACAGAAAGGTAGCAATCAAGCTTTCTCAAAGGCATCAGTTAGGAAAGAGATGCGTTTTAAGGAGTTTGCTGAATCGGAGAAGACAGGTCTCTGAACGCAGACTCAGGAGGAGTAAATTCCAAAGAGTCGCTATATTCACTGAGAATCTTCTCCCCCCCGTACGTGCCATTTTAACTTTAGGAGTTTTGAGCAGATGTTTCTGATCTGAGCGCAAGGCTCTATTGGCCTTATAGGGTACAACAAGATTCTTCAGGATAGGAGGTCCCTTATCCTGGAGAATTTTATGTGCAATGCAGAGGGACTTAAATTTGACCCTTTCGCGCACCGGAAGCCAATGCAGTGCCTTCAATGTGGGTTTAGCTGACCATGACATTGGGATGTTCTTAAGAAGCCGTGCTGCAGCATTTTGAATCTGTTGGAGTTTGTTGAACGTTGCTTCAGTGGCACCAAGAAAGATAGCATTGCTATAATTCAATCTTGATACAATCAGCCCCTGAATGAGCAGCTTCCTGGATAGCGGTGGGAGGAGGGGCAGAACTTTCCGGGCTGAGCGGAGAACACCGAAACAAACTCCCGCCATTTTTTCGCCTGGGTCCTAAAAGAGAGGTCTTGTTCCAGCCAAACCCTGAGACTCTTAATCTCTTCCTTTGGACCCAGGAGTCCAAAGGAAGAGATTATATAGCTGAGCATTGAAAGATCAGCTGGATTCCTTGTTCCTCCCCACTGGTAATATATTGCTTCTATATGTTGATGACCTGCTCATCGCCTCAGACACAGAAAAGGGCTGCATAGACAGTACGGTTAAATTGTTGCTCTATTTAGATGACCATGGTCATAAGCTATCCCTTTCCAAATTTCAGTACTGTCGGAGGAGGTCACCTATTTAGGTCACCTGCTGTCAAAGGAGGGTAGGAGATTTACCTCTGAGTGCATCAGTACCATTCTGAAAATGCCTATTCCTCTCAAGGAAAATGAACCCATTCCTCCCTTCACATGACTTAAAGGTTGTGGTTCAAGCCCTCATGATCTCTAAGCTTGAGTATGGAAGCGCAACTCTTTGCAGCCTTTCTAGTGCGAAGATGGCCCCTTTCAGGGCTACCCTCAATTCTGCAGCCAGGCTTCGTAACAGGCTTGAAAAAATACAATCACATCCCTTACGAAGCTAGGTTACAATTAAAAATTGCATGTATGGCACATAAAGCCATTCATTTCAAAACCCCATTGTACCTCACTCAAAAGTTGGAGCTCTCGGGTGGATGTAGATCCTCAAGAAATGCAAGCACAATACTGCTCAAACCATAAAAAGTTTAACGTTCAATCAAGCCTTCTCAGGTATCGCCCCGAGGATTTGGAATGCCCTATCCCCTGAAGTCAGGTAGAATCCCTCTACTGCCCTTTTTAAAAACGAAGTCAAATTGATACTCATGAAGAAACTCTCACCACTGTAATGGATCCTCCAAGTCGCTAGATGACACCCTTGTCGGTCGGAGTATATGAAGTCTTCTTGCTGATCTGTCGATCCTCTATTACCTCTGCTCCATACTGCTTGCAACAGATATATGGTAATGTGGTATGATGCCCTCTGTGACCATGGGCACAATAAAGACTTTATCCCTATACTTCCTTTCTCAAGGCAGTATAAACGTTATGGACAAATAAACTTTTGCCTGGACTCATTTTTTTTGTTTGGTTGATCTGGTTTTAAACCGTTGTATCCTTTCCTGACTTACTGTAAAGCGCTCTCATACCCCGGGTGGTCATGTTTGCGCTATAGGAAACTTTTTATATAAATAAATAAAATATTCCACAAACTCAGAAAGATATACGCGCTTTCAGAGGTATCACTTCCTACTGCAGGCAGTGGATACCTGACTACTCGCTGCTTATTAATCCCCTGCTGTGCTAACACAAACAAATTTGCATGAACTCCTGCCTTGGACGCCAGAGGTCTTTTGAGCAAATAAAAACTGTGCTTTGCTCTGCTCTAGTGCTTGGTACCCCTAATTATGCTAAATGCTTTGTGTTGTACATCCATGAGCTGAGTGGTTATTTATTCATTTATTTAACATGTTTTATATAGCGCTAGCTGGACACGCGGGTATCAGAGCACTTTACATGAGTATACATTATAATATAGCGAAATTGACAATGAGGTAGTGGTTGAGCGCTTTCTGTTTTAACACAAAAATTCAGGGATAAGCAATGACTGTGTGCTTATTTCTCTGTTGGGCTTACCCTGTCGCATAAGCCCTTCCAAGTCAAGAGTGGCCGCAACTGTGGCTGTGTCTGTCAAATAGACAATCGGCAGGACTCATACTTGATACTGACCTCACAGTTATGGTACCCCATGCTGTGGATAAACTATTGAATAAGACAAAGACACAGAACCTCACCAGTGCACATCTGACAGGCTATGAGCTAAAGCTCTTCACAAAGCACATCACAATTAAACGCTGTGCCACTCTGAATCCAGCCACGTTACTACCCCGCCCTTCTGAGAATGAGGAGATTGACATACATGATTGTATCTTACGGGTGGAAGAAGAGACAAAAGGATGGGTAGACCTGACTGATGTTCCCTTATCTGACCCCCAAGGGGAAATATATATAAGTGGCTCTTGTTTCAAATTAACAGATGGCACCACCACTGCAGCCTACGCAATTACTACTTTGCTTTTGGTAGTTGAAACATCACAAGTTCCCTATCAGTCTGCCCAGGCAGCTGAGTTAGTCGCCCTTATTCGAGCCTGCAAAGTGAGTAAGGGGCTAGTTGTGAACATTTATACTGACAGTCAGTATGCCTTAAGGGGTCGCCCAAAATTTTGGGCAGTTCTCTGGGCAGAGAGAGGGTTCCTTACTGCCTTCGAGACATGCATTCAGCGTGGTCCTCCTATACATTGGCTTCTGTCCACTCTGGTACTCCCTAAGAAATTGGTCTTAGTGTAGTACAGCGCTCATAGATCAGATAGCTAAGGAAACATCCTGAACTAATTTGAAAAGAATGTTTGTAGCAGGTACCCCTAGGTGGGTACCCACGGTCACTATGTTTGAGGATGCACTAGAAAATGATAAGGAGATACAAGTGAAGGAGATACAGAGTGAGGCCACGAAGGAGGAATTAGCAGTGTGGCAAGAAAGTACAGCAAACATGAATGATGAGGGATGTTGGATAGACAAGTCAGGGAAGCAAAGATGGATGTTGCCAGATGCATATGTTCTTCCTGTAGTCAAGAAGGCCCATGGTCCAGCTCATATCAGTGCTAAGAGTTTTTGCAAACTGATAGACCCTGTATAGTAAAATGACAATATTACAAAGATGGCTGCACATTTAGTAAAGTACTGTATGGTGTGCATGATACACAATCCTGGCAAAGGTACCCCTACGCCACCTGGAAATTTTGCACCTCCCACCTTCCCTTTCGAGGTCCTTCAAATATACTATAGCAAAATGGACAGGGTCAATAATTTGAAGTTTGTGTTGGTAGTTGATTGTGCATTCAGTAAATGGGTTGAGGCTTACCCTACTAAAGAGAATACAGCCATTGCAACTGCTAAGGTACTCCTGAAGGAGTTCTTTCCTCGCTTCAGCTTGCCCCGTTTGATCTGGAGTGAAAACGTAAGTCACTTAATGGCGAGGTTATCCAGTTAGTTTGCGACGGTTTGCACATAAAGCAGAAATTTCCTGCTGCAAATCAGCCCCAGTCAGCGGGTTTGGTTGAGAAGTGCAATGGTTCTCTCAAACTGTAATTGGCAAAGATTCAGGAGACCACAGGGTTAGAGTGGCAAGATGCTTTACCACTAGCTGTTTAGTCTACAAGAACTACAGCACATTCTAGGACAGGATTGTCACCCTACAAGGTGGTGTTCGGATGCCCGGCGAATGTCTGGGGCGTCCTGTGCCCGCGTAGGTTTTGGCTGATTACCTGCGCCACTTAACTGAAAATCTGCTTTCTATTCACCAACAGATCCAAGAGGTACTCCTAACAGCTTCCAGAGGGGCCCGGTCATAACATCCAGCCCGAGGACTGGATGTTGCTCCATAATTTTCAGCAGAAAAAAAGCTTGGAGCCCTGGTGGAAGGGGCTTGAGCAGGTACTCTTCACTACCCTGACCGCTGTCAAAATAGCTGGCTGAAACAATTGGATTCATTCAAGTCACTGCTGCAGGATACCCTTAACCTATTATGACTGGATGAGGGAAGGTTTTGGGGACGCTGAGGGTGAAAAGGTACCTTGCTTTGTCCCTTTTAGCGATGCAAAGCTTAGACGGGTCCAAACAGATGCTGAGAACGACGACGTGCTAAATGCAGCGGTTCCTCAGAAGATTCGAGCTGTTAAGGAGCAGTTATTTGTTGAGCCCTCTGTGCCTGGAGTTACCAGGTCAATTTGCGCCCGCGGCTAAGTAATGGTGCACCAAAGGAGAAGTCAGATTAGTTAGGGATGGACTGTGCAAGTTAGGGCATACTTTACTGTAGTACCAACAGTGTTAGTTCAGGGTGAGGTGAGATTGGTGTACTGTTCTGACATTGGACAGGATAGATTGAATGTGCTCACACTTGGAGGGAGTACATTAAACTGGACAACGTGGGATTCATCGAGAGCTAGGACTAAGCAGCTCCACCGCCATTGCTCAAGAGCGCCAATGTTAATGAGCAATAGGAGTCTACCAGCGAAGCTCTGATGGACACTGGGAACACCTGCCCTTGCCATCAGTTTCATTGCATTCATTCGGTCGACCTATCGAGGAGGAGGAACAGCCATTTGCATCACTGCGACTAGCGCAGGGCTGGTCCACAAAGATTAAAAAAGTATTCACATTGATAGTTGTGATTGCATTAACAACAGTACTTGGAATAGCTTGGTTCCTGGAGGAAAAGTATCCTGTACATTACTAGGTTGGTACAACACCCACTTCTCATCAGCATATGTGTGTTACTTTGGCCCCTCACAAAGGGGAACATAGAAAGACTTAAACAGATAATATGTTTATGCAAATGTTGCATCAAGCCCATGATGTGCGCTTCCCTCTGTTACTCATAAGAGCGATAATATGTTGTCCCTGTCATTGTCATATATTGCCAGTTGTAAATGCTGGTTTCAATTGTTCAATATGGTGCACTAATATTTCCAATTACCTACTCAAGTTATGACATCCACTGATTCTCGCATTGTGGTACAGTATATAAGTTTCCATCACGGATTTACTCCCCTAGGTCTAGAAGGAAATGGGATACACTATCCCCACAATCTTGTATACACATAAATGATAAAATACAGAACGAAACATGGCTTAGAATGGAAATGGCTGATTTCCAAAGAGTCAACACTTCCGAGGACTTCCAATCTTTCGAAGATCGTAATGTTACTAAGGACACACCCATGCCGGTGTCTGTGGTTAACACCACCGCTAGTTTCTGTGTCCAGGGAACAGGGGAAGTAAAGGTGGGGGAACTTAGATGCAATTTCACTTGTGGATAACCATGGGCGTAGTTTGCGAAGTAGCACTAAGCGTAGGTACACGAAGTGTACTTCGCACTACGCGTAGCTACGCGAACTGTGTAGTGCACTGTGCAAAATGCTGTTCGCAGTGCAAACCACATCTTACACAGTGCAAGCGCTCGTTTTCTGCCGCTCGAGTATATTTTTACTCGAGCTGTGCTTTCTCAACACGGACTGGTAGTTTCTCATCGCGAGCGGTCGCGATCATACGCAACCACTTGCAATGAGAGACCTGACCTCCCCGCATTGAGAATCTCGCCAGGAGGTTTATTTCCCACGCTCGCGATCGGCAACTTGATGTTGCTGATCGCGAACGAGGAAAAAGTCTCGCCTGGATGTAATTTTGCTCCCTCGCAGTCGCCAACTTGACGTTGAGGACCGCGAGCAAGCAAAAAATGACCGCTGCACTATGCTACGCTACACGTGTTTGCACTGTGCTATGTGCAATTCGCATAGTGCGAAGTAGCTCAAACTTCGCAAACTACACGAGCGTAGCGTAGTTCTTCACCCAGGTTTAATTATGGACTGATAATGTTTATTAGTCCGCCCTTAGTCCTACCCCAGAATTTCTATTTTGTCTGTGGATTCCAAGCTTATGTCTGGAAGGGGGTGGGCTGGCAGATGTTACCACTCTTTCCTTCATCTTCCCCCTGTGTAGATTGTCTCTTCCAATTACCATAAAGACCATTGGCTGCTACGTAGGAGTATATACTCGCCCTAGTCAGAAGGGTTGTGGACATTGAGGATATAGATCAGACAGTGACCACCTAGCAACTATTTGACGATGCTGAAAGGGGTCTTCTACCCTTCTTGGGCCCCATGGCTAATAGTCTCCAGCTTTGTTGGCTTACAAGAGTTGTGGAAGAGGTTATTAATACAACAGCTGGGATACTGACAAACATTACTGTTGAGCACCAGGTTACGCTACTCGTTACATTACAAAACAGGATGGTCTTAGACATCAACCTTGCTGATCGGGAAGGGGCCTGTTGAATCATTGGTAGCAGCTGTTGTGTTTACATACCAGACGTCACCCCCAGTGTGTATACAGGTATACAAAAATAGCATAGACTGTCATCAGACCTACTCCAAGAGACAGGTACTTGGACATTATTGGGGTTGTTTTGGAATATGCTAACAATGTGGGGTTGGAAAATCCTTATCTTTTTGGATGTAGTTGCTGGTGTTATCTGTACATGTTGTCTTTGCATGTCTGAGTTTTCGGCTTGTTGTACCTGTTGTTTGCGTGCTCTGACACCAAGACCAACATTTCTGTTCATGACACCAATGCTGCGAATATGCTGCAGAAACAAATTTATAAAATCATGCAGATTGACAAAGGTATCTTTGAATACTGACTATGTATACATTCGCATTTGGTGCTGTTTCTTATCTTTACCACGTGTTATTCATTTCTAGATAGTAATATGCAATGGTTAGCGAATGCTAAAATGAGGGTCTGTTGGAATAAAAATGTTCTAGCTGTATTGTTTATGTATTGTGTGCCTTAAGTTAGCATTTGCGGCACCATTTTATGTTTGACTGCCATTTTGAGTTACAATTGAAGTTGATTTCTTTCCTTACCTCTGCTGAAAGCAGCTGTGATAATTTTTGTTTCTCCAAGGTTGAGCTTTGCTCTACTAATGAATACACTGTTCTTATTAGGGCATACCTTTCACACTAGATAGGCCTGCTCCCACCCTTAGAGCGGTGGGCACAAGCAGAGTGAACTTGGCATCAAGATAGTATGTGCACAGACTCAGGATTGAAACTCATACTTCTATATCTCCTTTGTTCATCTGCTACCAACCGGGAATTTCCAGTTGGGGCGTGTCTTTATTGGTTCTGAATTGTACAAAATGTATCGCTATGCTTGCTGAAGTTGCTGCAGAAATCCAAGGAGGCTGGTCAGACTGGACTCCGCTCAAGTGTACCTGAATAAATATGCTTGGTGTGTATTATCTACTATCTGACAGACTCTTCATTTGTGTGGAAGGCTGAGAGGTGGTCGTGAGTGACCCGAATGGACTTAATCGGGTCACTTCCTTCACCTGACACCCCCATGTGAAGCTACAGAACCCCTGGACACCGAGCCTCCTTGGCACCTGTTAGAGTTGGGGGTCTCTGGTTGGCACAGGTATGCACTTGTGACAAGCAGGGACCCTCTCCTCTAGTCAGGGCAAAGGACTACTCCTAGAAATAACCCCTGCTCAACCTCTTGGCGGCGTGGTGCGAGCAGACAAGGCTAATCCCCAGAGCATATATCGTTAAGCATTTGTAATAACTCACACAGTAAACTGTCAACCAACCACACAGAGACACAAGGCTGTTCTTATGTAAAAATATACTCTTTATTTTTAAACTTCCAAGCAGACTTTAGATTACAGGCTTAATGTCTTAAAATGGTTCCAGTAACTTTTAAAATGATGCCACAATACTTAGATGCGAAGTTCAGTTCTTTCATAATACTTAAAAACAGGTTGTGCGCTTTGTTGGGCTCCTGTGCGCTTTGTAGGGCTTCTGTGCACTGAGTTCAGTGGGAACAACAAGACTGGGCTGAACCTCACGCGCCCTGCGGTACGCGGAGTATGGTGCGGCCGACAGACACAGGGAGGGTACGAGTAGTAGCACTCCTGTGCGACGCGTACCACGCTTGACAAAACAAAGGCTTCTCGCGATGATGTGCGCTTTGCGGACGTCTCCGTCGGGGGCGCAGCATACAGAGCGACACGGGCACAGTAGCTTTGGGGCTTGGAGAGTTCGATGCAGGCGATGCCGGGCCAGACGTCCTACGTGATGTGGGTGGAGCTACGGCTCGAAGGCTCAGCAGTCACGGTGCCTGCAGGGCTGCGATGCGTTGTAGGGCAGGCTTGAAAGGCGATCGTACACTTCGATCCTGAAGGGGGAAAGCGGCGGACAGTGAAGCAGGGTGCGGTGCGATCCCAAGTACGGGACAGCCAACAACCTCACTACGCGCCGCAGCTGCTCAGTCACAGCCGCGGGGCGCTAACAGCAGGATGCCACACGGAGAAGTGAACACAGGCAGGCGTCAGTCTTTACGATGCGAGCTATGGATTGGCGGACACAGGGTCGCGGTGCTCAGACCGGACGGGTCCTTTCCTTTGCGTTGCGAGCTACGGCTTGGAGGGGCACAGTCACTGCGCTCGGGTCAGGCGGGGCTGACCTTTACTTTGCAAGCTGCGGCTCGGTGGGCAGAAGTCACGGTGCTTGGCAGGACAGGGGGTTGCACAGGCTCTTCAGAGTGCGCGATGACGGGGCACAGCACACTCAACTTTCCGGGGGCAGCGCTGCAGGGACAGGCAACACCAGCAGCAGCTTCTCCTTCAGAGGGGTAGCGCCCAATGTTCCTGGGGCGCAGTTCAGGGGGCAGAATCACACGCAAGCCCCTGGAGACTGTTCACAAAAAATGCACAAGTTGAAATAAAGTCTTTCTCAGTCTTTGTCTTCTCTCCGTCTTGCAGCAAGGCACCCACCACAGGCCAGTCTCTCAGGCTAGAGGCAGTAGTCCTCCATGCAGCTTTCCCAGGTCCTTGTCTTCGGGCAGAGTTTCTTCTTGGCGTAAACAGGAACTGATTTCTTAGGAGCAGGGCTCCTACTTTTATACTGAAAATCCTTTGTTCTTGCAGGCCAGGGGGCCTGAGCCTGGTTCAGCCCAGTTTTGGAGCACTTTGTTTTGGTGACTCTGGCTTCTTCTTTCAGTGAGCAGGGCAGAGACATCAGACGCTCTGTAGGAGCTGGAGTCAGCATTGTGGTGGCAGAGCACAGCCCTATTCAGAGTCAAGGGGCACACCTCCCCACCCATCCTGGTGTAATCTCTCTATTCACCACCTGGCAGCCCAGACTGTCTCCTGGAATCACCCAGCCCTGTCACTCACAGAAGCCAGACAGCAGATACACATCCTAGCAGAGGCGGGCTGAAATGGTCAGGCAAGCAAATGCTAACTTTCTAAAAGTAGCATTTGCAAACACAGGATATTAAAATGAACTTTATTTTATTATTCTGAGTTCAGGCATACTAAACTTGACGTTTTACCACGCTCCCTGAGCCTGCTGGGATTATAGAGTGTAATAATTCCAGCAGCCAATTCTGGCCTTTGAGAAGAGGTAGCCTTACAATAGTGAAAAAACTAAAATGTCTATATTCACTATTAGGACATGCCACACACATCAGGGCTTGTCCTACCTTATGCTTACAACGCACCCTGCCCATGGGCCTACCATAGGGGTGACTAATATGAAGTTAAGGGAAGGTTTAGGGACTGGAAAGTAGGTGTACTTGCGCAGTCAGCATGATAGTACCAGACTGCATACAGGTTCTGCAATGGCAGATCTTAGAACCATTTTACTAGGCCGGTTCTGTGGGTGGCACAACCAGTGCTGCAAGCCCACCAGCAGCATTTGTATTTACAAGCCCTGGCACTCCTGGTGCACTTTACTGGGGACTGACAGTAAACCAAATACGCCTATCATGGAGACCAATCAATGTATACACTTTTCATAGAGAGCACTTGCACTGTGGCACTGATTGGCAGTGGCACAGTGCCCTGAGCAGTTAACACCAGCAAAATACATGAGGCACATCAGCAAAAAGTGGAAGGGAGACTCACGCCAAGGTGCCAGGTCTAACAGCACCTCATGTGAATTTACAGCACACCAGGTCCCTGAGCACCTCTGGCACCCCGATGTGCAGCTACAGCACCCCAGAACCCTGAGCCCCCCTGACTCCCCATGTGCAGCTACAGCACACCAGGACCCCAAGCACCCCTGACACCCCTATGTGTAGCCATAGCACACCAGGACCCCAAGCCCCCCTGAGACCCCCATGTGCAGCTACAGCACACCAGGACCCCAAGCCCCCCTGACAACCCCATGTGCATCTACAGCACCCCAGGACTCCAAGAGCCCCTGACACATCCATGGGCAGCTAGAGCACCCCAGGGCCCTGAGCACCCCTGACACCCCTATGTGCAGCTACAACACCCCAGAACCCCGGGCCACCCTGATACCAGCCTGTGCAGTCACAGCAACCCAGGACCCAAGCCTCCTTGACAACCCCATGTGCAGCTACAGCACCCCAGGACCACGATCGCACCTGACACCCCTAAGTACAGCTAATTCACCCAGTGTGCATCTACAGCACCCCAGGTCCCCAAGTGCCCCTGACACCCCCATGTGCAGCTACAGCACTCCAGGACCTCGTACATTCCTGACACCCCATGTGCAGCTACAGCACCCCTGGACCCCGAGCACCCCTGACACCCCCATGTGCAGCTACAGCACCCCTGGACCCCGAGCAGCCCGGACACCCCAATGTGCAGCTACAGCACCCCTGGACCCCGAGCACCCCTGACACCCCCATGTGCAGCTACAGCACCCCAGGACCCCGAGCAGCCCGGACACCCCCATGTGCAGCTACAGCACCCCTGGACCCCGAGCATCCCTGACACCCCCATGGGCAGCTACAGCACCCCAGGAGCACCCAACACCTTCATGTACAGCTATAGCACCCCAGGACCCTGAGCACCCCTGACACCCCCAGGTGCAGCCTCAGCACCACTGGACCCTGAGTCTCGCTGACACACCCATGTACAGCTACAGCACCCCAGGACCACGAGCCTCCCTAATGCCCCAATATGCATCTACAGCACCCCAGGATCCAGAGCCTCCCTGGCACCCCCATGTGCAGCGACAGCAGCGCCTGGACCCAGAACCTCTCTGACACCCCATGTGCAGCTACAGCACCCCAGGACCCTGAGTGCCCCTGATTCCCCCATGTGCATCTACATCACTCCAGGACCCCAAGCACCCCTGGCACCCCCTTGTGCATCTACATCACCCCAGTACCCCAAGCACCCCTGACACCCCATGTGCAGATACAGCACTCCAGGACCCCAAGCACCCCTGACACCCCACGTGCAGCTACAGTACCCCACAACCCCGAGCACCACTGACATCCCCATGTGCAGCTACAGAACCCCTGGACCCCGAGCACCCTTGACACCTCCATGTGCATCTACAGCACCCCGGGACCACGATTCCCCCTGACGCCCGATATGAATCTACAGCAGTCTAGGGCCCAGAGCCTCCCTGGCATCCCCACGTGCAGCACCAGAACCCCTGGAACCTGAGCCTTCCTGACACCCCTTGTACAGCTAGGGCACCCCAGGACCCTGAACACCCCTGAAACCCCCAAGTGCATCAACAGCATCCCAGGACCCGAGCATCCCCGACACCCCCATGTGCACCTACATCACCCCAGGACTCAGAGCACCCCTGATACCCCCCATGTGCAGCTACAGCACCCCAGGACCCAAAGCACCACTTGTGAGACGTTTTCCTGGCATATGCTGTCCACTAGTTATAGTGGGCACCTTGCACCAGTCCAAACGACCCTTTTTGATGGTAGGTTTAAGACAACCTTCATAGAAAGCTATCCTAGTGGTAGCATGGACCAGCAGTCTGAGGCTAAGTCTTGAAGGAATGTAAAAAAGCTTGTTTCACCAGTCTATAATCTTGTGTTTGACCAAATGAAAGGAGAACCACACCAGGTATATATATAAAATATGTGTATTTATTCTAAACACATCCCACTAGTCTCTTTATGATGCTAGAGGAAAAAGTACATACGGTAAACTTAATATCACACAGTTAATTAGCACAATATACGTTGAGCCCTAGGGGCGTACCAAACCATACATTAAGAAAACGGTATAAGAACCACAACTTGACTAGACACAAGGCCTAGAGCCTGTAGAATCACTGGGGCCAGAAGGTACCACCCAAGGTAGTGACCCAGGGGACCCACAGGGGACCCGTGCAGTGTGAGTACACAGCCACAAATCACCATTAGCTTCTACGGGGAAAGTCGCGGTTGGAAATGAAAAGATAAAGGACACTTAGAAGAGGACTTTGAGCAAACCCCTTTAGACTTAAGGGGTTCTAAGGCCAACACCCACGGGAGCACAGGAGTACTCGAGTTACCTCACCCAGGGAAGCCGGGTACATAGGTGTATTTTGGTGTCGGGAATCGTCGTCGTTTTCAATGGTGATCTGCTTCAAAGTGCTGCTGCGGTCCAAGTGGAAAGTGTCCGGTGTGATTTAAGCCTGGATCGAAGATGAGAAGAACCTGAAAGCAGAGGGGACAGAGTCTGGATCACTTGCCAGTGACCAGGGGCACGATAGTCGAATGCCCACCAATTTTAGGTGATTTCAGGTGAAAGAGGTGAAGCTTGAATTTTCAGCCACAAGAACCAGGAGGTGTAGATGACAACCAGGTACTGGAATCAAGCTGTTCCACAAGGGATGTCGAGTGCTGCAGTGTCGGGTGTCCGAATTGGACCCAACAGGCCTTGACAACAGCAACCAATGCATGAATCAAAGAAATGCTTCGGTGTGGACCAGCAAGGTCACCACGTGGTGGGGTGTCAGGACTCCTCTGGAGCAACCAAGGAAGCCCAAGGAAAATCAAAGGTGCCTTTGTGGGGACCCAGCAGTCGGCAGACCAGGGATCGCAAAGGAGCCTCAAGCTGAAATGCAAGAAGCGGGCTCAAGGAACACTCGTGGAGATTTAGCCCACAATCTTCAATGCAAAAAGTGCTCTGGGCTTGCGCTACAAGTATCCCAAAGCACAACTTCAAGAGACACTGTGAAGTTAATGCACTAGTAAATGTGCTCCGTGTCCAGGGGTTCTGGTTCCACGTCACTCGTGAGAGCTGTGTGTCTCCGCTTTGCTGGAAACTCGGGCCGGCCTCTGAGAAGTCTGGAAATCCACTTCCTGTGTTGCAAATACTTCGAAGTCCAGCAGGAGCTTTGGAAATGCAGATGGCAAGATGCTTTGTTGGTGCCTGCAAAGCAGGGGAGTTACTCCTTGACCCCAAGAGAGATTCTTCCTTCCTCTAGTCTTTAGTAGAGCATCGAAGCTCCAGGATTCAGTTTCAGAGTTTCATCCAGGTGTAATCTAAAGTCCTGTTGCCAGGGGTTCCTTACTTATACCTAAGAAAGGGGTTGGACTTACTCTGGGGACCCACCTATGGGAGGGTCTGGAAAGAGGGGTGGCTACACCCATTTCCTTTGTCCAGTTTTGAGCCAGAGTAGGGGCTGGTAGCCTCTGCAACCGGTTTGAACTGGGCTATGCACAGGGACACAAAATGTGCCCCAAGTGCAGACTTCGAAGCACTCTCAGAGTGCACCCACCCAGCCCCAATACACTAAAGCCTGCCTGAGAGGTGGTTACACCTCCCTGTGACAGGAAACCTATTGCCTAGACCTCCCCTGCTGGAGTTTCGTCCAGCAGCAGGAGGCCAGACTCGTGCCTGTGGCTGCAGCATCCATTTTGTGATGCCAGGGCTCTTTTAAACTATTACCGGTTAGACCAGTGTGTACGTGTCTCTCCCTCTAGAAGGGTGGAATTCTACCCCTGCCACCAGGACTGGCGGGGGGAGGAGTAGGATTCCAAAGTGTTTGACACCAAACACGACATGTTTCTTGCAGCCATTCCAAAGATAGCATTTAGAGCAAGGTTATAATGCACTTAAGACTATATGGTCTAGCTGCATCACAGAACATCCTCAGAGAATAGGCTCCGAACGTTGCAGAGGGGCCCAGCTCGTGCATGGGCACCCTCTCACACGAAAACCAAGCACCCTGCCTTCAAGATTGATAAGGCCTGCCATAGGGGTGACTGATAGTTTTCTATGTGCAGTTAATTAAGGTAGATATAGGTAACCTACATCTTAGTAAGGGGTGTATGCACCACCTTACTCAGGCTTCGGTAGCAGTCCTGCGGTGCCATTTTGGAAGGCTTCCCAGGGATGGCATTATACATGCTGCAGCCCCTGGTAGGCCTCTGGGGTACCTATGCCCTTAGTACCTGGTGTACCATATACTTTGGACTCACATGGGTACCCCGGTAACCAAGCTGGAGTGTACCAATAGTACATGCAATCAATTTAGAGAGGAAGCAGCTAGGCTGGGGTCCTGGATAGCAGGGCCCCAGCCAGACTAAAGTCGAAAAACTGTGAAACACCAGCAAAAAGTGGGGGTACCCATAGTAAGCAGATCCTACTCTCCTACACTACTGACACCCCCACACTTTAAATTGTTTGTCTCAAGGAGTATTTTTTCAGCCTGTGTGATTACAAGAGTAACTTGGAGTCCGCCACAGTCCGCCATATGCCGCGTGGTGTAATGTTTTTCCGCAAGGCTCCAAAATGTGAATTACTTTTGCCGTCCCCTAGCACCATTTTCTAATGGGGCGGTCATGGACCGGCGTGAGAGGTTGTGGTCAGACGGCTGCTTCTCGTCTAAATTTACTGATATTCAAGTAGATTTTCTGCTCAAATAGCAACACAATCACCTCAAATGACCACGTGCTCTTGTGTCCTGTATGGTGCAGTTCGAGCTGACTTTTCACTGCTTCTCACGCAACTGGCCCTAAATTGCAGCGCAAACAGCGTGACATGCATATTTTCCTCCTGCTGACAGAACTTTGTGTAATCTCGCTGAATTTTTATGTAACTCTGCTGAATTCCGCGGATTGAAAATACGCAAATTCTGCCCACGTCTAGTATTTAATTGCTATAATGTTTCTATTTTTCCTTTTCTCCTTGCATCAAAGATCTTTACTTATCACAGCTATTCTTCCAATGTCTTTCGAGATTTTGTCATCCCTTCATCAGGGAAAATATCCTTACTCTTAAAATCTCCCATAAATCGATGTAAAAAGAAGAAAGTAAACAAAACTGAGAGTTCATAAATAAAGATACATTTATTCTAACTCTTGCTGACAATTCTAAACATTAATGCATTTTATTCCAACCTCTATTTGCATCGGCAGTCCTGATTCATATTAATTACAACCTGAAAATACACTTATATCATGTTCAAAATCAATACCTCAAAGAAATCGAAGAGTGGTAGTGCATCAAGCCTCGATCAGGCCATTGTATCCCGTCTGACGTGAAGTTGAACTTCAGAGCACACAATCCTTGGTTTAGGGTCACATGCGTGTCAAGCTGTCACAGCCAATAGGGCATTTTTTAATTGTCTCCATTTTCCTGCCAATGTTCTCCCAGAATTGACACTAAATGCATGTATCCAATGTTCTGTTGGCATCTCTAGTTCCTTTTCTCTATCAATCAATCAAGGATTTATAAAGTGCTGCATATCACCCGTGAGGGTCTCAAGGCGCTAGAGTTGCTAACTGCTTCGTGGTGAGCACAGCCATGTCTGAGTCCTTTCTTGCCAGAGTGATGAGGCTGTCCTGAGGTTCTGGGGGAGGTCTTTCTAAGCTTTGACTGCCAGGCGTCAGAAGCAGCATCCTTTGCTGTTGCTATTACTAAAGGCAAGGGAGCCCTCTAGGTAAGCAAGGACCTGGGGTAACAGTTAATAAAGAAACAAAGGTCCTTAGCAAGGAAAATAACAATCCTAATAATTATAGGCCACAATATGCACTATAATGAACAAAAAGTCCAGCCGGACTTTAGAATTTATTCAATAATTAAATATATTGATTCTGACGAAAACAATGGAACAGTGGGACACAGTCCTGCATCCACAGTGCTACACATACATTTAGACAATACATACATATAAGGTGTTTCAGGCATATGAGGGAACGGGAGCAAAAAAGCAGTATTTACAGTGTATTTGCTTCACATATGTGGGAAACACATCATTTTAGGCACATAATAGTGAACTAGTGTCTAAACCACATATTATGTCGACGGCGTTTCGATCCAGTTAACAATAATGGATCATCATCAGGACAATCATTGCCTGCCTGAATTTTAAGGCCTGTATAGACAGGCAGGAAGGGGACATATAACAATACATTTGTCAACTGTGTAACTCTTAGGACAGTTCTAAAGTGAGCTCATACCATGCTTTAAGGTGCTACTTGATCATTCATGTGAGAGAGGTGTCAGGCAGCATGTGCTAATCATCCACAGCGCATTGTGATCAATTCATGCCATGGGGGGGTATTTGTGTCGTGTCGTGACCATCATGTATCAAGGTTAGTGCCTATAGCATGCTGGAGTGATATATATCACTAGTTTATGGTGGGTGGTGGGTCGTCAAGGGAGATAGAAGATAGGTGCAGGGCATAATTACATGAGCGCGGAGAATATGGAGGTCAGGCGCGCTATCCACCTGTCATCTGTGGAGGGCGGGGATTGTTCAGGCTGGTGCAGTAAGACGGTTGGTCTGGCACCTGTGGAGGGGGTCCATGAGTTAAAAAGGGCATAAAGGTACCGGGGGACAGCTATGGTGCGGATGCCATGGGTGACTAGCTTACCTTGCACCCTGGTTGTAAGGTAACCAGTGAGGAATCTCATCCGATTGGTATGTGGTGGGGCTGATCTTGGCGCAATCACCTTCAAGGAGCATGTGATCTGAAAGGTATAAGAATTGAATCTATTGCGATTGCCCGGTATCGAGGTAATTTACATTGGATAGGCCAACCCATATGGGCGCAGCATAATACCGAGGACCGTTGTACGGTGAGAACCGGAATTAATTACAACCTGGATGACGGCAGCTAATACCGGAATATGGATCATTGTACATAGTTGGAGCCGTAAGCGTTAAGCGCCGAACCAGTTGCCGCTTACCTATAGGTATCGAGAATTGGTTCCTTGCAGGGTGGAGAATTGGAGAAGGCTCGTGTGACGAGCAAGGTAGCCAAGGATGAGGCTCCTGGGAAGGGTCTGGTTGGCCGCGTCCGGCAATTAGCCCTAAAGCTGAATGAGGAAAATTAAAACCAACCGTACAAAATGTGGCCGTAATGAAGTGCGAGACCCAGCGGGTGGAGTGAGCTGAAACGCGGGCATCTTACCTACGATTGGAATGGCGGCTTCCGCTGCGGAGCACACTAGCCTGTAATAGGGCTCCTACAAGGGGGAGAAAGTACTATAAGCACCTGGACCTTAATGGGGGGAAAAATTCGCTCAGGGGAGATTGGGAGTAGCCGCTTACCTTACGTTCACGATGGAACTAGGAAGAACGTCCCAGTGCACGATCGCGCCGTGGAACATCTGGCTGTGGGCGTGCTTGAAAGAAATAAGCGCGTCGGCCATGTTGCTGGGGGAATTGGCAGGTCGTGGCGGCCATGTTGGTGGTGGCAGACCCATTGGGAAGCTGACATATTGGAAGGGTGACGGGTTGGTGAAGGTTTATACCAAGGGGGTGAAAAGAACAATAAAACGGCGAAGTGATTACACAGGGCATGCAGGTGACTAAATTGACATTCTAACCAAATTTTCCTTATTTACAAGCATTGGTTTGGTTTACAATAATATAGAAAAGGAGGGGGAAAGGATCCCAACTAAAATGAAATTGGTGACTAAATTCTGCGTCTTCCCATTTCTTGATTGCACCAATTTCAAGACTGAGACCAATATGTTGACAGTCTTGTGAGGAGAAAATCTCAGGGCTATTGAACTGACTGAGGACTTTCCTCAATGAAACCACCTGGATTGTCTTATACCTCATTTCCATCTGAAGATTTTATAAACATAGGAATATCAACCATTAATTGCACAAGAATTAAATGTGCAATGGCGTTGTCATAAGTGCATAATTGTGCTGCACTGTACTATCACATTAAAAACTTTTTGAGTCAAACAATTTACTATTTGTCAAAGATGATCCAAGCATCAATCTGTGTCTTAGGCATGTTTATTGAAGGCCGCTGTCCCTCCCATATAAAACTAGATAGCGATTTCCATATGTGTAAAAGCAATTTTATCAGAAGTTTACAGGGAACATTTATAAATAAAAAATAAAATGTGGAAGAAGAGACATTTTTGTTAGTGTCCTGTGACGGATAACTGAAAGTGCAAGGGCTTGACATCTGTTAAATTAAGATTTAGGGTCTTATTATGAGTTTGACGTGCAGGAGCGGGACCACCCCACTCACGTGCTTCCAAGCCCGTGTAGGAACCGCCCGCCAGATTAGGGGTTTTCTCCTGTCTGGGCAGAGATTCTTTGCCTTCCCAGGGCGGGGGCACCCCAGTGGGAGTGTCAAAGGCAGTACCTGCCTGGCATGGATTTCCGCAGCCAATGCCATGCGGGTACTTTTGGTTGAGGTTGTCCCAGTGCGGGCGGACATCTCTGGACATAAAAGGGGAGTCGTAAAGTTGCCACCGCTGTGCCACCGGAAGTCTTGCAGTCCGTGGACCACCAGACTCGTCAAAAGCCCCTTAATTTTATTCTGCACCAAAAGATAGTTCAAATTAAATAGAGCTGCACCATCTGCTGTAATACATATTATTGGACGATTTGCAACATAGTTTTCTTGTAAACATGATGGAAAACCATCGGCTGAGGTATTAAACAGGGTGGTCTCAGTTTTTGGTTTGTTGATCTTATAGCTACTTATATTTGAAATTCCTGCATCAGTTCCACAGTTCAAGAGTTCAGCTACAGAATCCAATCACCTGCTTACAATTTTGGTTCAGCCACTTGCATGAGGGGGCAGATTCATCCTATTATCTGAGTCAATGTTGATTACTAGGGTGGCCAATAACAATGCAAAAAGCACCAGGGATACAGGGTACCCTTGGCGAGCCCCTCTCGTAAGCTGGATCTCACCTGACTGCTCAGGGCCTATCAGCACCAGGGACACAGGGTACCCCTGGCGAGCCCCTCTCGTAAGCTGGATCTCACTTGCCTGCTCAGGGACACAGGGTACCCCTGGCGAGCCCCTCTCGTAAGCTGGATCTCACCTGCCTGCTCAGAGCCTCTCAGCACCAGGGACACAGGGTACCCCTGGCGAGCCCCTCTCGTAAGCTGGATCTCACCTGCCTGCTCAGAGCCTATCAGCACCAGGGACACAGGGTACCCCTGGCGAGCCCCTCTCGTAAGCTGGATCTCACCTGCCTGCTCAGAGCCTATCAGCACAGGGACACAGGGTACCCCTGTCGAGCCCCTCTCGTAAGCTGGATCTCACTTGCCTGCTCAGGGACACAGGGTACCCCTGGCGAGCCCCTCTCGTAAGCTGGATCTCACCTGCCTGCTCAGAGCCTCTCAGCACCAGGGACACAGGGTACCCCTGGCGAGCCCCTCTCGTAAGCTGGATCTCACCTGCCTGCTCAGAGCCTATCAGCACCAGGGACACAGGGTACCCCTGTCGAGCCCCTCTCGTAAGCTGGATCTCACCTGCCTGCTCAGAGCCTATCAGCATCAGGGACACAGGGTACCCCTGTCGAGCCCCTCTCGTAAGCTGGATCTCACTTGCCTGCTCAGGGACACAGGGTACCCCTGGCGAGCCCCTCTCGTAAGCTGGATCTCACCTGCCTGCTCAGAGCCTCTCAGCACCAGGGACACAGGGTACCCCTGGCGAGCCCCTCTCGTAAGCTGGATCTCACCTGCCTGCTCAGAGCCTATCAGCACCAGGGACACAGGGTACCCCTGGCGAGCCCCTCTCGTAAGCTGGATCTCACCTGCCTGCTCAGAGCCTATCAGCACCAGGGACACAGGGTACCCCTGGCGAGCCCCTCTCGTAAGCTGGATCTCACCTGCCTGCTCAGAGTCTATCAGCACCAGGGACACAGGGTACCCCTGGCGAGCCCCTCTTGTAAGCTGGATCTCACCTGCCTGCTCAGAGCCTATCAGCACCAGGGACCAGGGTACCCCTGGCGAGCCCCTCTCGTAAGCTGGATCTCACCTACCTGCTCAGAGCCTATCAGCACCAGGGACACAGGGTACCCCTGGCGAGCCCCTCTCGTAAGCTGGATCTCACCTGCCTGCTCAGAGCCTATCAGCACCAGGGACACAGGGTACCCCTGGCGAGCCCCTCTCGTAAGCTGGATCTCACCTGCCTGCTCAGAGCCTCTCAGCACCAGGGACACAGGGTACCATTGGCGAGCCCCTCTTGTAAGCTGGATCTCACCTGCCTGCTCAGAGCCTATCAGCACCAGGGACACAGGGTACCCCTGGCGAGCCCCTCTCGTAAGCTGGATCTCACTTGCCTGCTCAGAGCCTATCAGCACCAGGGATGCAGGGTACCCCTGGCGAGCCCCTCTCGTAAGCTGGATCTCACCTGCCTGCTCAGAGCCTATCAGCACCAGGGACACAGGGTACCCCTGGCGAGCCCCTCTCGTAAGCTGGATCTCACTTGCCTGCTCAGGGACACAGGGTACCCCTGGCGAGCCCCTCTCGTAAGCTGGATCTCACCTGCCTGCTCAGAGCCTATCAGCATCAGGGACACAGGGTACCCCTGGCGAGCCCCTCTCTTAAGCTGGATCTCACCTGCCTGCTGAGAGCCTATCAGCATCAGGGACACAGGGTACCCCTGGCGAGCCCCTCTCGTAAGCTGGATCTCACCTGCCTGCTCAGAGCCTATCAGCATCAGGGACACAGGGTACCCCTGGCGAGCCCCTCTCGTAAGCTGGATCTCACCTGCCTGCTCAGAGCCTTTCAGCATCAGGGACACAGGGTACCCCTGGCGAGCCCCTCTCGTAAGCTGGATCTCACCTGCCTGCTCAGAGCCTATCAGCACCAGGGATACAGGGTACCCCTGGCGAGCCTCTCTCGTAAGCTGGATCTCACCTGCCTGCTCAGAGCCTATCAGCACCAGGGACACAGGGTACCCCTGGTGAGCCCCTCTCGTAAGCTGGATCTCACATGCCTGCTCAGAGCCTATCAGCATCAGGGACACAGGGTACCCCTGTCGAGCCCCTCTCGTAAGCTGGATCTCACCTGCCTGCTCAGAGCCTATCAGCACCAGGGACACAGGGTACCCCTGTCGAGTCCCTCTCGTAAGCTGGATCTCACCTGCCTGCTCAGAGCCTATCAGCATCAGGGACACAGGGTACCCCTGGTGAGCCCCTCTCGTAAGCTGGATCTCACCTGCCTGCTCAGAGCCTATCAGCATCAGGGACACAGGGTACCCCTGGCGAGCCCCTCTCGTAAGCTGGATCTCACCTGCCTGCTCAGGGCCTATCAGCACCAGGGACACAGGGTACCCCTGGCGAGCCCCTCTCGTAAGCTGGATCTCACCTGCCTGCTCAGAGCCTATCAGCATCAGGGACACAGGGTACCCCTGGCGAGCCCCTCTCGTAAGCTGGATCTCACCTGCCTGCTCAGAGCCTATCAGCATCAGGGACACAGGGTACCCCTGGCGAGCCCCTCTCGTAAGCTGGATCTCACCTGCCTGCTCAGAGCCTATCAGCACCAGGGACACAGGGTACCCCTGGCGAGCCCCTCTCGTAAGCTGGATCTCACCTGCCTGCTCAGAGCCTATCAGCATCAGGGACACAGGGTACCCCTGTCGAGCCCCTCTCGTAAGCTGGATCTCACCTGCCTGCTCAGGGCCTATCAGCACCAGGGACACAGGGTACCCCTTTCGAGCCCCTCTCGTAAGCTGGATCTCACCTGCCTGCTCAGAGCCTATCAGGGACACAGGGTACCCCTGGCGAGCCCCTCTCGTAAGCTGGATCTCACCTGCCTGCTCAGGGCCTATCAGCACCAGGGACACAGGGTACCCCTGGCGAGCCCCTCTCGTAAGCTGGATCTCACCTGCCTGCTCAGAGCCTATCAGCACCAGGGACACAGGGTACCCCTGTCGAGCCACTCTCGTAAGCTGGATCTCACCTGCCTGCTCAGAGCCTATCAGCACCAGGGACACAGGGTACCCCTGGCGAGCCCCTCTCGTAAGCTGGATCTCACCTGCCTGCTCAGAGCCTATCAGCACCAGGGACACAGGGTACCCCTGACGAGCCCCTCTCGTAAGCTGGATCTCACCTGCCTGCTCAGAGCCTATCAGCATCAGGGACACAGGGTACCCCTGGCGAGCCCCTCTTGTAAGCTGGATCTCACCTGGCTGCTCAGAGCCTATCTGCACCAGGGACACAGGGTACCCCTGGCGAGCCCCTCTTGTAAGCTGGATCTCACCTGCCTGCTCAGAGCCTATCTGCACCAGGGACACAGGGTACCCCTGGCGAGCCCCTCTCGTAAGCTGGATCTCACCTGCCTGCTCAGAGCCTATCAGCACCAGGGACACAGGGTACCACTGCCGAGCCCCTCTCGTAAGCTGGATCTCACCTGCCTGCTCAGAGCCTATCAGCACCAGGGACACAGGGTACCCCTGGCGAGCCCCTCTTGTAAGCTGGATCTCACCTGCCTGCTCAGAGCCTATCATCACCAGGGACACAGGGTACCCCTGTCGAGCCCCTCTTGTAAGCTGGATCTCACCTGCCTGCTCAGAGCCTATCAGCACCAGGGACACAGGGTACCCCTGGCGAGCACCTCTTGTAAGCTGGATCTCACCTGCCTGCTCAGAGCCTCTCAGCACCAGGGACACAGGGTACCATTGGCGAGCCCCTCTTGTAAGCTGGATCTCACCTGCCTGCTCTGAGCCTATCAGCACCAGGGACACAGGGTACCCCTGGCGAGCCCCTCTTGTAAGCTGGATCTCACCTGCCTGCTCAGAGCCTATCAGCACCAGGGACACAGGGTACCCCTGTCGAGCCCCTCTTGTAAGCTGGATCTCACCTGCCTGCTCAGAGCCTATCAGCACCAGGGACACAGGGTACCCCTGGCGAGCCCCTCTCGTAAGCTGGATCTCACCTGCCTGCTCAGAGCCCCTCAGCACCAGGGACACAGGGTACCCCTGGCGAGCCCCTCTCGTAAGCTGGATCTCACCTGCCTGCTCAGAGCCTATCAGCACCAGGGACATAGGGTACCCCTGGCGAGCCCCTCTTGTAAGCTGGATCTCACCTGGCTGCTCAGAGCCTATCAGCACCAGGGACACAGGGTACCCCTGGCGAGCCCCTCTTGTAAGCTGGATCTCACCTGCCTGCTCAGAGCCTATCAGCACCAGGGACACAGGGTACCCCTGGCGAGCCCCTCTTGTAAGCTGGATCTCACCTGCCTGCTCAGAGCCTATCAGCACCAGGGACACAGGGTACCCCTGGCGAGCCCCTCTCGTAAGCTGGATCTCACCTGCCTGCTCAGAGCCTATCAGCACCAGGGACACAGGGTACCCCTGGCGAGCCCCTCTCGTAAGCTGGATCTCACCTGCCTGCTCAGAGCCTATCAGCACCAGGGACACATGGTACCCCTGGCGAGCCCCTCTTGTAAGCTGGATCTCACCTGGCTGCTCAGAGCCTATCAGCACCAGGGACACAGGGTACCCCTGGCGAGCCCCTCTTGTAAGCTGGATCTCACCTGCCTGCTCAGAGCCTATCAGCACCAGGGACACAGGGTACCCCTGGCGAGCCCCTCTTGTAAGCTGGATCTCACCTGGCTGCTCAGAGCCTATCAGCACCAGGGACACAGGGTACCCCTGGCGAGCCCCTCTTGTAAGCTGGATCTCACCTGCCTCCTCAGAGCCTATCAGCACCAGGGACACAGGGTACCCCTGGCGAGCCCCTCTTGTAAGCTGGATCTCACCTGCCTGCTCAGAGCCTATCAGCACCAGGGACACAGGGTACCCCTGGCGAGCCCCTCTCGTAAGCTGGATCTCACCTGCCTGCTCAGAGCCTATCAGCACCAGGGACACAGGGTACCCCTGGCGAGCCCCTCTTGTAAGCTGGATCTCACCTGCCTGCTCAGAGCCTATCAGCATCAGGGACACAGGGTACCCCTGGCGAGCCCCTCTCGTAAGCTGGATCTCACCTGCCTGCTCAGAGCCTATCAGCATCAGGGACACAGGGTACCCCTGGCGAGCCCCTCTCGTAAGCTGGATCTCACCTGCCTGCTCAGAGCCTATCAGCATCAGGGACACAGGGTACCCCTGTCGAGCCCCTCTCGTAAGCTGGATCTCACTTGCCTGCTCAGGGACACAGGGTACCCCTGGCGAGCCCCTCTCGTAAGCTGGATCTCACCTGCCTGCTCAGAGCCTATCAGCACCAGGGACACAGGGTACCCCTGGCGAGCCCCTCTCGTAAGCTGGATCTCACCTGCCTGCTCAGAGCCTATCAGCACCAGGGACACAGGGTACCCCTGGCGAGCCCCTCTTGTAAGCTGGATCTCACCTGCCTGCTCAGAGCCTATCAGCACCAGGGACACAGGGTACCCCTGGCGAGCCCTTCTCGTAAGCTGGATCTCACCTGCCTGCTCAGAGCCTCTCAGCACCAGGGACACAGGGTACCATTGGCGAGCCCCTCTTGTAAGCTGGATCTCACCTGCCTGCTCAGAGCCTATCAGCACCAGGGACACAGGGTACCCCTGGCGAGCCCCTCTCATAAGCTGGATCTCACTTGCCTGCTCAGAGCCTATCAGCACCAGGGACACAGGGTACCCCTGGCGAGCCCCTCTCGTAAGCTGGATCTCACCTGCCTGCTCAGAGCCTATCAGCACCAGGGACATAGGGTACCCCTGGCGAGCCCCTCTCGTAAGCTGGATCTCACCTGCCTGCTCAGAGCCTCTCAGCACCAGGGACACAGGGTACCATTGGCGAGCCCCTCTTGTAAGCTGGATCTCACCTGCCTGCTCAGAGCCTATCAGCACCAGGGACACAGGGTACCCCTGGCGAGCCCCTCTCGTAAGCTGGATCTCACTTGCCTGCTCAGAGCCTATCAGCACCAGGGACACAGGGTACCCCTGGCGAGCCCCTCTCGTAAGCTGGATCTCACCTGCCTGCTCAGAGCCTATCAGCACCAGGGACATAGGGTACCCCTGGCGAGCCCCTCTCGTAAGCTGGATCTCACCTGCCTGCTCAGAGCCTATCAGCACCAGGGACACAGGGTACCCCTGGCGAGCCCCTCTTGTAAGCTGGATCTCACCTGGCTGCTCAGAGCCTATCAGCACCAGGGACACAGGGTACCCCTGTCGAGCCCCTCTCGTAAGCTGGATCTCACCTGCCTGCTCAGAGCCTATCAGCACCAGGGACACAGGGTGCCCCTGGCGAGCCCCTCTTGTAAGCTGGATCTCACCTGGCTGCTCAGAGCCTATCAGCACCAGGGACACAGGGTGCCCCTGGTGAGCCCCTCTCGTAAGCTGGATCTCACCTGCCTGCTAAGAGCCTATCAGCACCAGGGACACAGGGTACCCCTGTCGAGCCCCTCTTGTAAGCTGGATCTCACCTGCCTGCTCAGAGCCTATCAGCACCAGGGACACAGGGTTCCCCTGGCGAGCCCCTCTTGTAAGCTGGATCTCACCTGCCTGCTCAGAGCCTATCAGCACCAGGGACACAGGGTTCCCCTGGCGAGCCCCTCTTGTAAGCTGGATCTCACCTGCCTGCTCAGAGCCTATCAGCACCAGGGACACAGGGTACCCCTGGCGAGCCCCTCTCGTAAGCTGGATCTCACTTGCCTGCTCAGAGCCTATCAGCACCAGGGACACAGGGTACCCCTGGCGAGCCCCTCTCGTAAGCTGGATCTCACCTGCCTGCTCAGAGCCTATCAGCACCAGGGACACAGGGTACCCCTGACGAGCCCCTCTTGTAAGCTGGATCTCACCTGGCTGCTCAGAGCCTATCAGCACCAGGGACACAGGGTACCCCAGGCGAGCCCCTCTCGTAAGCTGGATCTCACCTGCCTGCTCAGAGCCTATCAGCACCAGGGACACAGGGTACCCCTGTCGAGCCCCTCTCGTAAGCTGGATCTCACCTGCCTGCTCAGAGCCTATCAGCACCAGGGACACAGGGTACCCCTGGCGAGCCCCTCTCGTAGGCTGGATCTCACCTGCCTGCTCAGAGCCCCTCTGCACCAGGGACACAGGGTACCCCTGGCGAGCCCCTCTCGTAAGCTGGATCTCACCTGCCTGCTCAGAGCCTATCAGCACCAGGGACATAGGGCACCCCTGGCGAGCCCCTCTTGTAAGCAGGATCTCACCTGCCTGCTCAGAGTCTATCAGCACCAGGGACACAGGGTACCCCTGGCGAGCCCCTCTCGTAAGCTGGATCTCACCTGCCTGCTTAGAGCCTATCAGCACCAGGGACACAGGGTACCCCTGGTGAGCCCCTCTTGTAAGCTGGATCTCACTTGCCTGCTCAGGGACACAGGGTACCTCTGGCGAGCCCCTCTCGTAAGCTGGATCTCACCTGCCTGCTCAGAGCCTATCAGCACCAGGGACACAGGGTACCCCTGGCGAGCCCCTCTCGTAAGCTGGATCTCACCTGCCTGCTCAGAGCCTATCAGCACCAGGGACACAGGGTGCCCCAGGCGAGCCCCTCTCGTAAGCTGGATCTCACCTGCCTGCTCAGAGCCTATCAGCACCAGGGACACAGGGTACCCCTGTCGAGCCCCTCTCGTAAGCTGGATCTCACCTGCCTGCTCAGAGCCTATCAGCACCAGGGACACAGGGTACCCCTGGCGAGCCCCTCTCGTAAGCTGGATCTCACCTGCCTGCTCAGAGTCTATCAGCATCAGGGACACAGGGTACCCCTGGCGAGCCCCTCTTGTAAGCTGGATCTCACCTGCCTGCTCAGAGCCTATCAGCACCAGGGACACAGGGTACCCCTGGCGAGCCCCTCTCGTAGGCTGGATCTCACCTGCCTGCTCAGAGCCCCTCTGCACCAGGGACACAGGGTACCCCTGGCGAGCCCCTCTCGTAAGCTGGATCTCACCTGCCTGCTCAGAGCCTATCAGCACCAGGGACATAGGGTACCCCTGGCGAGCCCCTCTTGTAAGCAGGATCTCACCTGCCTGCTCAGAGCCTATCAGCATCAGGGACACAGGGTACCCCTGGCGAGCCCCTCTCGTAAGCTGGATCTCACCTGCCTGCTTAGAGCGTATCAGCACCAGGGACACAGGGTACCCCTGGTGAGCCCCTCTTGTAAGCTGGATCTCACTTGCCTGCTCAGGGACACAGGGTACCCCTGGCGAGCCCCTCTCGTAAGCTGGATCTCACCTGCCTGCTCAGAGCCTATCAGCACCAGGGACACAGGGTACCCCTGGCGAGCCCCTCTCGTAAGCTGGATCTCACCTGCCTGCTCAGAGCCTATCAGCACCAGGGACACAGGGTGCCCCTGGTGAGCCCTCTTGTAAGCTGGATCTCACCTGCCTGCTCAGAGCCTATCAGCACCAGGGACACAGGGTACCCCTGGCGAGCCCCTCTCGTAAGCTGGATCTCACCTGCCTGCTCAGAGCCTATCAGCCCCAGGGACACAGGGTACCCCTGGCGAGCCCCTCTCGTAGGCTGGATCTCACCTGCCTGCTCAGAGCCTATCAGCACCAGGGACACAGGGTACCCCTGGCGAGCCCCTCTTGTAAGCTGGATCTCACCTGGCTGCTCAGAGCCTATCAGCACCAGGGACACAGGGTACCCCTGGCGAGCCCCTCTTGTAAGCTGGATCTCACCTGCCTGCTCAGAGCCTATCAGCACCAGGGACACAGGGTACCCCTGGCGAGCCCCTCTTGTAAGCTGGATCTCACCTGGCTGCTCAGAGCCTATCAGCACCAGGGACACAGGGTACCCCTGGCGAGCCCCTCTTGTAAGCTGGATCTCACCTGCCTCGTCAGAGCCTATCAGCACCAGGGACACAGGGTACCCCTGGCGAGCCCCTCTTGTAAGTTGGATCTCACCTGCCTGCTCAGAGCCTATCAGCACCAGGGACACAGGGTACCCCTGGCGAGCCCCTCTTGTAAGCTGGATCTCACCTGGCTGCTCAGAGCCTATCAGCACCAGGGACACAGGGTACCCCTGGCGAGCCCCTCTTGTAAGCTGGATCTCACCTGCCTCCTCAGAGCCTATCAGCACCAGGGACACAGGGTACCCCTGGCGAGCCCCTCTTGTAAGCTTGATCTCACCTGCCTGCTCAGAGCCTCTCAGCACCAGGGACACAGGGTACCCCTGGCGAGCCCCTCTCGTAAGCTGGATCTATCCTGCCTGCTCGGAGCCTATCAGCACCAGGGACACAGGGTACCCTTGGCGAGCCCCTCTCGTAAGCTGGATCTCACCTTCCTGCTCAGAGCCTATCAGCACCAGGGACACAGGGTACCCCTGGCGAGCCCCTCTTGTAAGCTGGGTCTCACCTGCCTGCTCAGAGCCTATCATTATAGTAGTTGTGGCTTTTGAATATAGCTTCCTATGGTTTATGTACATTGAAATGGAAAGCTAACTCTTTGCAAAGTGAGAAATAAAATGTCTCCCAATGAATAAAATTGAAGGCCTTGCGGACATCTACTGTGATGAAAGTGTCTCTTTGGGAATTGGATAAGAAATAATCAATAGTTCCGTCAAAGAATTTTCATTTGATGTAATCTGTCTTCTTGATAGAAAGGTGATTTGATCCTCGTGACTCAATTCTCGGGCTCCCTCTGTAGAGCAGTTCAACAGAATGTGTATGGAGAGTTTGCAATTCACATTTGAAACATTTAAAGGTCTGTATGATCCAGGCTCCTCTGGTCACCTACTGAGAAAGAGCTCCACAGATGCATCCGAAAAAGAACCAGGGATGGATGCGACACGCGGGATTCTATTTTGCAACATTTCTTGTTTATTTGTACTCAGTAATTTCCAACCTGATTTGCTGAGATATTACATTCTGATATTTTCCTATCAAAATTGCAGGCAAAATTACAGAGATGACGTAGTTACTCCACAATGTGTCAGTTTGGTGAGAAATTGCCATGCAATATGTACTGTTCAGGTAATTGTTTTAATGCCAGCAGCATTTCAGGTAGATGTTTTACCTCAGCGGACCATGAGGGTCCTTTTTTAGCACAAAAGTGAAAAAACGCAGGTGAGCAGCATTGTTTTGAGCATGAGCCGCAGTTTCTTTAACATGAACAGTCAACTAGCACTCCAGGTAGATGTTTTTACTCTGTCAGGCTATTTGGTTACATTTTGAGGGCAACGCTACAAATCCAAAGACGAGCGGCAGTGTTTTGTAAGAGAGCGGCCAGTAAACAAGTCAAAATTACATTTTTGAATTTAATTTTTACCCAAACAGACGTTTGCAAAACCTTTCTGTGTATGAGCTGCACTTTGCATACTTTTGTGTAATTGCACAAGTTTTACCCATCCCTGGTGTTCATGACAAAAGTGTGCCACACCTGGAGCCATCTTTGATGGAATCAAAGTTGTAAAACATAAAGTACTTCCTTCATAGATAAACAGAACAAGGGAGCACTGTTAGCATCAGGCTGCCTCTGCTGGATATGGCTTCATGTTTTATTGATCCCTCTGCAAATGCTCCCGCAGCAGGTGCAAAAACCGGATCCATGGGCTGCTTGATTCGCTTCTTTGCTGACTTGAACAACATCATCTCAAAAGGGAGTCACATCTGGATCAGGCACCCACCAGCCCTCACATTTACACGTACAACGTCATGGCGTTGGCAGTTGCATCCCGTCTCTGTTAAATTGCATTGTCGTTGATGGGTCTGTACTCCTCAAACAGGGGTTGCAGCATGCAGAAGGGGACATTCCCGACGGAGCGTCACCCCCTTTATGAGGCTTTCACCGGGACTTTATGACCGCGCGGAGTGATCCTAAACTGCTATCGGATTTTGAACAACAGATTAAAATGAGTGCAAAGTCCGTGACAGGTGACTGTTGTGTATTAAGGATATGATATGTATGGAGGACATTTCGCTGTTCATGTCTCTGCTCATTTGTATGAAGTGTGGCGATGCTGCCTGTCATCTCAGCCTCATCTTAACAGTGACCAGTATGTTGCTGACTAGTTCTTCTTTTTTGGGGAAGGTCTGCACAATTTAGTTTATGGAATGTGTTAAACTAAAGAGTCTGAAGCATCCCTCATCAGCCTTGGCTATGGTAATATTACTTTGATTGATAGTGTCAGGGGGCCCGTTTCACAGAACTAACTTAAGACAAAATCCTAAAATTACTACAATTTTGGTATTCACAGAAGACACTTACGCATTTCGGTATTCATACCGAAAGTCTTAAAGTTAGGTTTTTCTCAGTTTAGGAGTATTAGTCTTAAGTTAGTTCTGTGAATCGGGCACTCTGATTCCAATGCTGAGTCCTCTGGGTTGAAGCCATAAGTAGACTTTACTATTAAACTTTTAAATAAATCCAACACTTTACATATAATGAATAAAAAAGACTATTATTCATGCAAGATTTGGCAGCTGTATGTGATTTCTCCACAGTGGACACCGCAGTTGTTGCATGCCCAGAAAAGCATCATCAGAAGTGAAACCAGCATGTTGCCATTGCTTCTCTCCCTTGACAGGGATCTTGTATGCAGTGATACACATGTAATCAGTACTTGACAACTGGTACACATGTCCGTTGTGAGGAGGAATCAACAGCACTCTCCTTCATAACATTGCAAACCAATTACAGCACTTGATGGTGCACAGGGTCAGACTGGGAACCGAAACCGGCCCTGGCAAACTGCTCACCCTGTCCCCCCTGGTGTGAGGGGGTGCAGCCGAGCAGTTTGCAAGGGCCAGTTTCAGATGATTTTGTTATAGGGGGCCGATGTTGCTGGCCCCTGGTAACAAAAACGGCCCAAAACAAGCCCCCACTCTAGCGGCCCACCAGGGAAACGCCCGGTGCCCACTGTGGCCAGTCCGGCACTGATGGTGCAGTGCTGAAACACCAACAGTGGATAAATAGGTCTAGCTTGGAACATTCCATTTTGGACAGAGGGTCTCCACAAGTTCAAGAAAGCGTTCTCCGTCCACAACAGAAAAGGGAGGATATTAAGTGCTATCATTTGTGCAAGCTTCCTCTTGCATAAATTGATTTTTTCTTGGATTTGGTGGTATATAGCAACTCTTTGACGAATATAGCCTTGATAGTTGAGGACTGTTTTCTTCGTGATACCTCCAAAAGTGACCTCCAGGTAGCAGGTAGGCTGCTTGGCCTCTTTGGGGAGACTATATCCCTTTGAACCTTCTGCCATTATAAGGTTGGTGTGTGTGATGACTGCACACTATTGCCGACCAAAACAGGACTGCTTTGCGAGAAGCTAACAACCTTGTCTTCCTCACTACCACCTCCCTTTATCAGTCTAACTTCCATTTCAGTACCTGCAGCAATCCCTTTGAGGTGCTCTTACCACAAAATTGCATGTTAATTTTTTTAATAGGACTGTTGTCCCACGGTATCATCATGTCTACCTGGCTCACCACAACATATTTCTTTGTGGCAAATTGAGCAGGGGTGATCCTCCTCGGAGTCTTTCTGTAAAAATGATGAGGGCTTGGTGCCAGTGTTGGCACTGACAGCAGACATCTTCTCCTCCTAAATTGCAACTACTTCTTTAGGGGCAGCTGTCTCTACTTTGTATATAGGATGGCACTTAGCACAAGCAGAAGCACTTAGGAACAGACTCAAGTGTCACTGTCAGCTAATTTGCAGACTTCTCTCTGTGTCAGTGCATTTAATACAAATAAAATAGAAAGGGAATTCAGTGAGACTTGGACAGTCCAGCCAATGTAAAACATGCCATCATCATCACCACCACACAAATGCTTAACAATAGTGCACCCTTGCATAACTATTATGAGCTACACTTTATTCCAGAAACACTAACCTAATGTCCCTCCGGTGTCAATGGGGCCACACATGGGATAGCCCTAAACCCAACACCAGTAAATCAGCAATGTCAGATAAGATAAATAAATAGACTTTAAAATGCCCCAACTATAAACAGCCCGATATTACATAAATAACTTGTAGAAATACTTCTGAAAATAGGAAGAAAAGTTAAACAAAATATCAACCATTTTACACATACACAAACTCACAAACCATGGTGGGTAAGAACATGGGCAGAAGGTAGCTGAGAACAAAGGAACGTGTCTGGCTACATGGGCCAGGACTCCAGGAGCCACCCCAACCCTAGCCATCAACCAGCACATGCAGACAGAAATAACCCACATTTTGCATACAATACAAGGCCATTCAAAAGCACCCAAAAATGATTTACATAAAACAACTACAGTACAGCAGACACAAGAATGTGAAACATACATAAAAGTACACCCAAGACCTACTGCAGGGCAGACTAGAACAACACAATGAAATGATTAACAAACATGTGATAACATTCTCACACAAAAAACACTATGAAAATGAGAAAAAATATAACACCAGCCCCCCCCCATCCAAAATTGTACATACATTATACCTTAAAACACGTAATCTTATAAGGGCACCTGTTCTAAACTTCTAGTATACTATCAGCACGAAAATAAAAAGAAAAACAGACACAGAAAAGGAACAAAAGTAGAGGTGCTTGCCCTCCCTCAATGAACAAACATTTTGCAAAGTATTAAATTGAACGTCCCTGATTTTTGTCAAAAATTTAAAGAAAATTAGGGTATTATGCAGCAGAGATTGCAGGCAAAATAAGAGTGCTGCTTTCCCTCCAAATTCCAAATTCAAAATGGCCATGTGCTGAACAACGTAGAGGGAAGAGTTTTCAGGAAAAGAAGAGGCAGTTGCCATTATATGTAAGGGAGACTCCCAGTCTTTATGGCACTTTCTACCTGTTAAAAAAAGAGGAAAATGTGCTCTCAAAAGAATACCTGAACTGTCACTTTGGGTAAAAATTCAACTTGCAAATATATTTTGAGGAGTATTTTCCAGTGGTTTGTGTGAAAAGAGCTGCTGCTTGATTTTGGAATTGTTGTTTCACTCTCAGACAATTACCCAAATGGTCCGCTATGGTATGAAATCATCCTGAAATGTTTGTTGACCACCTGTGGTAAAGAACTGCCACACGCATTGGGAACATGTATCTAACGTTCTTTTTGAATGCATTGTTTCCATATTTTTTGCATTTCGATTTTTCGCAGAACAAGATCTTTGTTATGCAATGTGGCGGAATGGTGTAATCACTCTAATTGTGCATAAATTGTGTTGCACAAAAATACTTCAGTGTAATTCAAAATTTTCCCAGGAATAATTATAAGCAAACTCTGCACATAAGAGTAAGCTTTTCCAATTATATTGCGTGCTCTTGGTAAAACATCGAAGTTCGTGCTCTGAAATTCTGTCTGCCTGCTAGACTGCTTGTTGAAATTGTAAGCATCTGCAAAGGCTTTTCCAAAATAAAGAGCTATACTGGGATCCCGGATCCAAAATGATTTTCTGGGGTAAGCCGTGGGCGCAAAAAATATCTCATAGAAATACTCGCGCCATTTTGGGGACATAATGCAACTTAGGTAATGGACTGAAATGAGCCATTTTAGTATAAGTGTCATTAGAGTGCAAAAGAAATGTGGCATTGTGTATCAAAACAGAGAATGGGATAAACAGAGTGTAAATGGGTACACCATAAACAATATCATTCCAAGTTAGCTTCCAAAGACAAAACTGTAGCTAGATCAAAAATGTTCTCTCCTTTTTAGATACCAATGCATCTGCAGTAAGACCAAGCCATGCTGCACAACCAGGTACACTGATGATAACAAGTTTCACTCACTAGCTGATTCCCCTTTCCCCCATCAATTACTGGCCTACATGGTACAAAATAAGGTTGGCTGTGAGTTCTCATCAATTCTGTGGGATCCGGATTGTAAGGTTATTGCATCAAGACAGATTGCCTGGGACATTTTCAAACTGAGTGATGTCAAATTGTCTCAAATGTTAGATGTAGTTGCTAAACTACAACAAGAGGTCAGTTTGATGAAGCCTCAGAATAAACTTCTACAAGGAGAATTAATACAGAATAATAAACAACTGAAGGCCCAAGAGTTTGGCAGACAGGGTACTCCGTTTCAAATGTCTAAACGTTCAAAGAGGGAGGAAACAGCTACTTAACAGTTAGGGAAGGTACAGATAACATTAAGCAGCTAAGACATAACATTGAATTCCTTTTGTGTCCAAACCAAACAGTGAATCATCCCATAGTAGTCCTCCCAAGGCATTAGCAGGCATTATTATTAGGCCTGGGTGAAATTTCAGTTACACCAGCAATATGTACTATTTTGGGAATTTCTTATTATGCTTGTTACGTGAAATTCCTGAAATTATGGCATTACGTGAAATTCTGTGATTACACTGTATTTGTAGTAAAATTATGGTGCCGGAGCACTGGGACAAGGCAAATGAGTTGAATGCCAGCACTTGTTTTTTTAGCACTACTTATTTAGCATAAAATGGTTTTGGATGTGAGCATGCATGTCATGCTAAAATGTAACACATAGGGCCTGATTCTGATGCGTGTTGGAAACCTTCCCGACCGAACCGGTTTGGAAATGGTTTCTGACCCGATCGAATCAGGAGAGTCCGACCGACTGATTACGATGCATCCGGATGCTTCAAGATATGATTTGGTTCAATGAGAGCATATGTTCCTAACCGCATCATAATTGGGCCCTGGGTCGGGAAGACACGTTCCCGATCCGATTTGGAAGGAGCAAATGCCATTAGGAGGCCATCCTAACCGCATCAGAATCAGGCCCTTGGTGCGAATGCTTTCCTAATCGCATCAGAATCAGGCTCTAAATGTTGGATTTTCATTTCACTTAATTATGCATATTTTTCACCTATATTTCCGGATATTTTGCATAATTATACAAAAATAAAGGACATGAATTTGCACACCCCTAATTATAACACCTCATGCCACTGATTATGTAACCACATTACCTGATTTGCTGTAAAAGTTTTCATGATATGTTTTATAAAGCAATACACATATTTCCTCCAAATAAGGACTATGATTGCAAGCTCAATTTAGAACCTGGAGCAGCTATACCTTGTAATCACAGAAAATAACACAGACAATCTTAGACAGTATACAAATGAAAATGTAGCTAATGAGTTCATCAGGCCATCACAGTTCCTTGATTCTTCACCTCTATATGTTATGCCAAAAAAGAAAGATACATTTAAAATATGTATTGATTACAGGGTCATCAATAGAGTTATAATGAAAAAGCCATACATTACCTTTCACATCTATCTATTTAAATCAGATCAAACATGCAAAATATTTGCTTAGTTTGATCTCAGTGGAGCCTACCAATTGATTTTATTCTGTGAGGATGATAAGTAAAAGACTGAATTGGGCAGTAAATTTGGTTTACTTGAATATCAAGGCATGTCCTTCGGAATCTGTCTCACCCCAGCTGCCTTCCAATATTTTATTGATGACGTTCTGCTAGGGTTTCTGGAAGTATTTTGTATTGTCTATTTAGATGACATTTGATTTCCCCTGATTCCTAAGAGGCATATGTACAGCATGTCAAAGCGCTACTGTAGAGCTTAAAGTAACATCATCTTTTAGCTAATAAGGATGTGAGTTTTTCACACAAGGTCTCTAGAATTTTTGAAGCATATAATTTGTCCTGAAGATGTTAAAATGAAAAATAAGAAAGTGTCACCAATACTTCAATACCCCTGCTCTACTCCACTCCAATCCAATTTGCCCCACTCCACTTTCCCACACTCCACTCCATTCTAACCCAAATCTATCCCACTCTTTCATTCCAATCTACCCACTCCAATCTACCACACTTCACTCAAATCTCGCCCACTCTACTCCAATCCAAACAACTTCAATCTATCCCACCCCACTGCAATCTACCCACCCACTCCAATCCATCCCACCCCAATCCAATCTGCCCCACTCCACTCCACCCCAATCAACTTTACTCCAAACTATCCATTCCAATCATCCCTCTTCAATCTACCCTACTGCATTCGAATGTACACTACTCTAATCCCCCAATCTACCCCACTCCATCCTAATTGACCTACCTCATTGCACTCCATTCCGATCTACCCCAATCCACTCTTTCCCAATCTACCTCACTCCAATCTATCCAACTCCACTCCAATCCAATCTATCCCACTCGACTCTATCCAATCTACCCCACTCAAATCTACCCACTTCAATCCACCCAAGCTACCCCACACCACTCTACCCAATCTAATCCACTCCAATTCATCACATGCCACTAAAACCTACCCAACTCCAGTCCAATCTAACCCATTCCACCCAGATCCACATCTCCGGACTCCACTCCAATCTACCTTACCCTACTCCACCACAAATTGCACTGCTCCAATCTACCCCATCCAATCTGCCCACTCCAATCTACCCTACTCAATTGACCCCACGCCATCCCAATCTACCCTACAGTACTCTATCCAACTATGCTCCAACCTACTCTACTCCAATCTATCCTACTCCACTCAAATCTACCCCACTCCTATCTATCTCAATCCAATCTACCCCACGCAACTACACTCTATCCCATTCACCCAATCTATCCCACTCCAATTTACCCCACTTCCCCTTAATCTTCCCCACTCCACTCCAGCCTACTCCTCTCCACTCCAATCTACCCCACCCCAATTTTTCCCACTCCACTTCAATCTACCCAATCTGTGCACTCAACTCTACCCCAACCTCCCCCCACTCTTTCCCAGTCTACCCCACTCCAATATACCCCACCCTACCCCATCCCACTTGAACCCACACCACTGTATCCAACTCCACTCTAACCTGTTTCACTCCAATCTGCCCCACTCCATTACAATCTACCCAACTCCAGACTACACCACTCCAATGTATTCGACTCCAATCTACCCCACCCCACTCCAATCTACCCCACTTCACCCCAATCTACTCCACATCATCCCAATCTACCCCAATTCAATCTACCCCAATCCAATCTTCCCCAATTTACTACACTCCAATCTATCCCACTCCAATCTACCCACTCTACCACTCTCCACCCCACTCCAATCTACCCCACCCTATCCCAATATACTCCACACCACTCCATTATATCCCACTCCCCCAATTTACCCCGCTCCACTCTACCGAATCTACCCCACTTCAAACTACCCAAATCTATTCTACCCTGTTATAATCCATCCAATCTACCTTACTCCACTGCAAAATACCTGATTCAACTCCAGTCTACCCTATTCACTGTAGTCTACCCCAACCCATGCACTCAACTATACCCCAACCTACCCCCACACGTCCCCATTCTACCTGCTCCAATCTACCCCACCCCACCCCTTCCCACTCCAACCCACACCTCTGTATCCAACTCCACTCTAACCTATTCCACTGCAATCTACCCCACTCCATTCTACCCTAATGTACCCCACTTCAAATTATCCCAATCTGTTATAGCCTGTTATAATCCAACTAATCTACCTTACTCTACTTCAATCTACCAGATTAAACTCCAGTCTACCCCAATCACTTCAATCTACCCCAATGCACCCCACTCCACCCTTTTCTAATCTATGCCACTCCATTCCAAAGTACCCCAATATATCCCACTCCACTCTACCCCAATCTACCCAACTCCAATCTACTCCACACCAATTCACCTCACTCCACCCCAACCTGCCCCACACTACCCTAATCTACCCCAATTCAATCTACCCCACTTCAATCTACCATGCTAATCTGCCCAACTCCCCCTCTCCAATCTATCCCACTGCAATTTTCCCCACTCCACCCCACTCTAATCTTCCCCAATCAACCCAACTAAATGCTACCCTGTCTACCCCACTCCCCTCTACGTCGATCAACCCCAATCAACCCCATTCCACTCTACCCCAATCTAACACACCACATCCCAACCCACCCAGCGCCACTAACTTTAAGCCATGCTATACTACAGTCACACAAAGTAAAACATGGCTAATCATGTCTTCAAAGCCAATAACTCCTGCATGGGCGAGACCTATTGGCGTTGCCAATGCTTGTTTTATGTGGCTTGAGTTACAATTTGCCATGGAGACAGCAGAGAGAGAGCTACAGACAAGGAGTAAAGGATAGAAGAGTTCTAGAAGTTGTGGCAGGGAACTGATAGACAGCATGAAAAGATAGACAGATAAATAATCAATCATTAAAAAAGCCAATAGGTCTCGCTTGTGGCACCTATTAGCTTTGCAAATGGTGTTTAGCCATGCTGTACAACATCCATTATGCCGTGCATCATGGCTAAAGCAAAGACAGTAAAAAATAAGGGCTATGACCTGGCAGTAGAGTTATTTTATAGACAGGTGTACTACAAATGTGAGCCTATTTTTATTTCTGAGTTGGGTTGGTAAATGGGGAAATGTTTTTTACAATTTTTAGAAATAAATAAGAAAAACCTTCATATGTATCACAATCACAGAAGCCTTTTTTAGGTTTTGCCTGCACAGTGTTTGCACTGTGCTCGCAAAATCTCTTGTATTTAAAAAAATTAATAAAAGGGGTTTAGAGACCCCCCATTATTTACCTTTGCTTAGCATTTGCTGGCTCCCAATTGACTCCTATATCCCTTTACTAGCCATTGGCTGGCTGCCCACGTGGCTACTAAATCACTCTTGTTTGCTTGCTTACTAGTCATTAGAACTTCTTCCTCGTATTTGTCTTCTTCCAGGGCTTTGTGTCAAGTCTTCATCCTGGTGTGGAGCCTGGACCAAGTACTGCCTCCAGGGCCAGTGCCCCTCTGCTGCAGGCTCCTGCAATGTAGGTACTCTCTATATTGGGTCTTGTGAAAGCCACCAAGTTGGTTGATTGAAACTCTTTTAAGAAACATTTTTTACTCCTCTCCCCTCTAGATTGGTTCTTGCCAAAGCCACCGAGTTAGCTTATTGAAACTTGTGCCGCCTGTGTCCCCACGCCGCCTGAGCCCAATGCTGCCCAGACAGTTGCACACACTTGTGCGACCCTGTGCCCTTACGCCGCACGGGCCCCATGTTGCCCAGACAATTGCACAAAATGGTTCCTCCCCGTGCTCCTGTGCCACATGTGTCCCATGTTGTCTGGACAGTTGCACAAACTTGCAACGCCTTTTGCCCCTGGGCCGCATGTTGCCCAGACAGTTGCACAATATTGTGCCTCCCCGTCCCCTGTGCCTCATGGGCCCCAGAGTTGCACAATATTTTATCTGTTTTCTTTGCTGCACTACACAACAGTGCATGTGATTACCATATGTCTCCCCTGCACAACATCCTTGCTCACCCTGTTCCACTCACACCCTCCTCCCACTGTCTGTAATGGTGTGCTGTTTATGCTGATCACTGTGGAAACCATGTGTGATGCCAGGAACAATAGCAGACAGCACTGGAAGGGGTCACAAGGGAGCAGCGACAAAAGAAACACCAACTACTTCATGAGCACAAAGAGCTATACACAGTGGCATACATACCACATGCACTCACAGACACCACAGACCTACAGAGATTAATAATATCACAACATACCTATCACACATGAGTAATCAGGAATATGCATATCTAACAGGTTTTCACTTTTCACAAACAGATTACACACATGCACGCACACTGCACCATTAGACAAGATTCAGTCACATACCTAAAGAAATGAACGTGCCCTTTTGTAATGTAACGAGTTCACTTGAAAAATGCTCAAATGGGTTTGGGTTGAGTTTACGCTAGATAAAACTGCAAAAAAATCATATCAAATAACACACACATCACATGAAGACATCTCAGCCTTTCACACACAAATACGCACATAGATGATAGTGATGATGTCACAAAATACACGTTACGTGCAAAAGCATAGCCACATACATCTAATACAAATCAAACACATATGCAGTAATCTCACATATAACAACACACTTTTTTGCCGTTTTGTATAGTGCAAACTCGAACCAAAAGTACTGGGGCTTTACATTGCAGGGATCCTGTTTTGTAACAGAACTATGCCTGGGATCACAGAGCGTCAGTATGTAGTGACTGAGTCACCATAGCACCTCAGTACCCCTGAACCCCAATCCAGACTAGCTCGTAGTGCCTCACCTGCACTCCTAACCTTCCTAGAGTAGCAGGTAAGTTGGCACCCCAGAACTCGACACTCTGCTCCCCTCAGGTACCAGCAGTCTTAGGTCATAACCTTTCATTCGCTCACTCATTCATGTCCATAATAAATAGAAATGAGACACAAAACAGTTTACAATATTTATTGAAACTATTGTGACCTAATATGAAGCAATTGTGCTTCAATTAGAAAACATACAAAACGTAGTAATGTAATTAGCACGCTCATAAACGGTACACAATTAAAAGTCCTATAATGGTTTTTGGTGTATCTGCCTGAGCCGAGCCTCACAATATTACAGTAATGATCTGTGGATGGTGAAGGGCCCCACACCTGGCGTTTACTGTTAGCGGGTCTGCAATGCTTTGGAGATTGCGGAAAGATGGCGCTCTGACTCTGAGACCCTTTCTCTGCTAGAAATTCCCCTCTCTCCTTTCAAAATTACAGGTCTCTGTTGATATGATAAGAAATATCGGACTCGTAAGCACCAGCTGGGTCTTAGATGTTAGTGTCCGACCACAGAGAAAGACAAGACACAACTTTGTTTGACCTTGTACTAAATGTTCCAACTGAATAGCAGCAAAAATCATAATAACAAAACATATGCAGCCTATTTCTAAAATAACAGTGTGGCACAAAAACAAGCATGCTACTTCATAACATGTGCAAAGTAGAAGCAGCCTGCACCTTGTGCAGGTGTGCGGTTGGGCTAACAGAGCAGAAAACTACAGTGGGCCCCCTAGGGGACACTGGACATCATGAGCACCAGTTACATTACAGAATGTCAGATTCATTTTAAGTTTTTTAGACAAGGGTAGAGCAAGTGATATGCTCAGAATCCCAAGATGCTGATGAGCCAACACCGAGACTCGTACCTGGGGGCTTGTTTATGGGAGGTTGGCACTGCCAATGCTACAGTGACGTAAGCCTCTCAATCAGATCGATGAGGCAGCACAAAGCCACTCTGCGTAGCTTTGCATGACCTCATAGATATGGAGTGAGGCAAAGCAGTGCAAGTCGCTGCCTTGTCTTACTCTGTGCCAAGGAGGCGTTCGACGGGCGTTGCAGTGGGTTTTCCCAATCAGCACTCATGGATTTTCATGCTGGCCAGATTTACAAGATCACGTAAACATGGGGCCTTAGCAAGATCTTACGCCTTCCCAGAGCAGCCATAAGGAGGAGAAATATGTTTAGTTCTCCTAGTTTTTACCTCTTTCCATGTGTATTGCGTCCTGCAGCACACATACAAAGAGCAGACTGCCTCTTGGGATTGTTTTTGTGCAGGAAGGTGCTCCTCCACGTCAGTCAGGGTGACACGAGGACTCCTCAACCACTGCACACCCCTTGCTACCTGTGTGGCCCCTGCACCGGACCCTGCACCAGGTACACCCATACTAGTCTCAGTGACTGTAGGGTAACTGTTCCTATACTAGCTCGTCTATTCAGTGGCAGGAAGTATAGGTGAAGAGGTGCCTATCTTCCTTAGTGGCTGAAGGTTGGATAGAGAGGATTGCTCCTAATGAGAGAGTTCCCTCACACACCCATCTGGGTGTCATGCTTCATCATTGGACATTTTGCTCTTCGTGGGGGTGGCGCTGTAGTACCCCACGGGCCACGCAAGAGGGCTCTTTGGCAGAGATCTTTTTGAGGAACGCCGCAGTGGTGAGTGCGGTGTGTAGGGATTTGTGCAAGTGGGTTAAAAATACTGTGCTGGCACCCTCAGAGGTATTTATTCCTGTGTCCGTACGATATATTAAAAACAGGCTCAGAAATAACTCTTTTTTAAAAAAATTCTATAATTCGCTAATAATCTACCTGATTAATTTTCTTTAGTGCTTGCTAGGAATAGATAAGCAGAAGCAGCTTATGTAGAAAGCTTATCATACTGAATATTTTCTTTGTTTCTTTGATTAGATCATCTAAATGGGCTTTGGATTTGGTAGCAAAGTAAAGATTTACTAACAGGCACATGCATCACTGTAGGCTTTTGCGATTCCTTAATTGCGATTATTAAGGATTCACAATTAAGGGATTGCAAAAGCCTATGCATGTAGCAATCGCTATAAATTCCGGGCCCATAGGAATGAATGGGATAGTGCATGCCCAATTTGCGAGTACCCAATAGCTACTCGCAAATTGTTCATGCAATTTCAAGGGTGCAAGGGTGTCAAAAGGACACCCAGTCGCACCACTGAAATGGAGGTGTGCACACATGTTGCGCACACACATACCCCAAGGGCATGTGTGTGTGTGTGACCTACAACTTTGAAAAATACACTTTGGTGCATTTTTCAAAGTTTTTGCAAATTACCTTCAAGTTCAAATTGATGGTAATTTGCGACCCCTATTACAGAAATCGCTATTTGCGATTTCATCATGCATTGCATTTAAGGAATTGCAAACTGCGTTTCTTTAAAATGTAATCGCAATTTAAGAAATCACAATAAATTGCGAGAGCCTTACAGTTTGATGCATCGAAGAAGCTGTTTTTGCTGGTGCGAACGGTCGATTTTTGCGAATCGCACTGTTTACGCTCGTACAAAAGGTTGATGCATGTGCATGTAAATGTTTGATTTGGGTCAAAAGTTGTGAGGATTTGTGAGAGAGACGTTTTTTTTCTTTTTAGAAACATAAGATATAATAACATCTCTTGCTGTGGCTTTAAGGGCATCCCAGACAACATGGGATAAGAAGTCAGGTAAGGAATCAGTTATAAAGAATTAAGTAAAGAATGATTCAAAATACAAAGTAAAGGAAGAATCCAACAAGAGGGAAGTGTTAAAGCGCCATCTTTTATTACCATTTGTAACCAGTTGTAAATCTAAATTTAAGGTAACCAGAGCATGATCCGAGATCAATATCGCTCCTATGTCAGCAGGTAGAATATGATGTGAAAGAGGTTTAGAAACCAACCATTAGTTGATTCTAGATTGAGGGCAATGAGTTGAGAAGAAAAAAGTGTACTCTCTTAGTAATTGGTTACAAAGTCTGCATGTGTGAACAAGAGAGTGCTGTGTTAGAGTTGTAGTGAATTGTTGATGCATGGTGGAAGGGAAGAAAGTCACTTTAGAGTTGCAATCTAAGGAGGGATCTATAGCCAGTTGCAATCCCCTTCAAAAACGTCTTAATCATCTGACAGAGACATCAATATGAGAGAGATAGCAGGCCAGAAGGTATAGTCTGAATTGGTGGAAGCATATATGTTTAATAAAACAATTGGAATTTTGTGGACATGTAAGAGTACCACCATCCATCTGTACCAATATCTTGTAAAATTGATGTAACATTCAAAGCTTTATGACAAAGAATAATGACAGAATTGTTTTTGCAGAATCTGCAGAAGAAAAAACATTACCCACCCATTGTCTTTTATGTTTTAGAACGTACAAAGCAATAAGATAAGTTCCTTGTCGAAAAACAATATCTGCTTTTAACTGTGATAAGTGAGTGAGAACTTGCTGTCTTTTAATAGGTGAATCTAAGCCTTTAAGGCTCCAGGAAATAACTTTCAAAGACATATATAATGGAACAAAATATTAGGTGAGAAAAAATATACACATGAAGAAGAAAATTGATATGTGAGCAGAAGAATAAACACTCCCAATAGAGAACATTGAATAGCCATTGCAAACAAAGAAAGAGAGAAAGGAGAAAGAAGAAGTAAAAGAAGGAAAGGCAAGAGAAAAACAAAAAAAGATGAATAGAGAAATAAAAAAAGAACAAAGATAAAATAATACGAAGGACATACCTAAGGGACAAACATAGAATTAGGGATGGTCAAGCCGCATGAGGAATACAACTCTACGATACTACAGAACATGACAGGGGAAGACATCAATCCAACCAAACTGGCATAGAAACAAATCAGCAATAGAAGTAACGATACAAGACATTTGGAGAAAAATATAAAACAAAGATAATTATGTATGTACCAATGAGTTATATCATAGTAGATAAGTAACAATGAAAATATTATTTCAAGTATGAAGAAAAATAATCAAGTAGTAGTGTAAAGTCTGTTTACACCCACAGCTTCCTCTCTGCAAGTATCCAAAAGTTTCTTTTAAAAAGCTGTATCTTCATATGTTGCAGTTTTCTTTAAGTCTAGGCAGTGAACTCCGCTCTATTTGTGGAGTTTGCGGAATATTCTCTAATCTATATTACGCAGAGCTCGCAGACTTCCCAAAAACTCTGCTTGTGTTCGTCAAAGTCAAGTTCGCCAGCGCGAGTGAGGAACATCAACCTCCCAGCGAGATTTATCAATGCGGGTGGTCAGATTTCTCATTGCGAGTGGTTGCGTATGTTCGCATTGAGAAATCATCCGTTTGCATTGACAAAGCTGCTGCTCAAGTAAAAATCTAGTTGAGCGGCAGAAAGGGAGCAGCGCCCGCTTGCGCAATGCATGGTGCCATTTGCGATGATTGCACAGTACGCACAAGCACTTGGCACTGAAAATCACAGCAAACTGCATTTATCTAACGCACTCCGCAGCTTGCGTTGATCCACGTAGCATGGCAAAGTTTTTTTTTAACTTCACGGAGTTCGTACTCTGCCCAGGCTTAGTTTTATTGTTATAGGTGACCTTATAAAGGCAGGGATGGAACAAGCAAAATCTGGCATTCAGACTGCGAAGGGCCAGTCACATATCAAGAAATCTTTTCCTTCTGTCAGCTGTCATCGTAGCTAAATTCTGGGAAAAGAAAAAAGAAGATCCCAACCCAGAAATACTATATTTACATATAGCCCCTTGAAGGACCTTTCGTAGGTCAGTGCATTCCAGAAAAAAGATGATGACACCTCTATGTTTTTAAGAAGATGATGCATGGCTACATGGACTATGACCAAGTCTGTGAGCTCATTGGATATTTAACACAGGCATTTCTGGCTACCCATGAAATTGAAGAAGCGAGATTTGAAAAACAAAAAGGATTTGGTCCTTCCAAGTTTTGCACCAGACCATAAATACGTAGATTATTTTGATGACTGTGATTTTCAAGGTCTTCCACTCATTTCTTAAGATGACAAACCTCAGTTTATAATAAAGTGGTTTCTTCAGTGATAGTCTGTATAGAATCCAGTCTCTGTTCCACCAGTGTGAGTCTGTTTTCAATGATGGACAATTTATCATCCCGGCTCTGACTGCTCATATTTGTTTCCTCTACATAAGGTTTAAGAGCACGTATTTCCTTAAAAAGAAGCTCCAAAGAAATCAGAGAAAGAGACTTTACTAGTGAAGGACAGTCTTTTTTCACTCTTTTATGAGAGGCCATATTAGAGGTGACCTGATCTTTGATGTCAGTTTGGTAGTGCCTGAGACAGAAACAGGAATATTTGACTAAGTTTATGGTATTTCGGAAGCTTGAGTGGGCTCTCTGTCTTGCATGATATCCAGCAGAATAGAAAAAGTACTAGGAACGATGAAAGTTATTGATTTGAAGTTTGTCACCACATAAAGAGAATTTTAGTTAAAATGTTGTGTTTTCCCCATAAAATGATAGTAATATTCAAAGACAATGGTCTGAGGAAAACCAATCTCTGTAGAATGTAAAAAATTGTTGAGGAAGATCTTTGGGTGTATTTTAGAAGAACAGTCAGCAGCTGAGTGTAGCAGTCACTATGGAGCAAAGTATACAGAGGCTATAAACCTTTAATCAGTTAGTTGCAATAAGAAAGCTGCAGAAAGGAATGGAAAGGCGCCCTGCATTCATGAGCTCTTTCAGGTGTTCAGGCAGCATGTAAAACAAAATGGCAGGCGCGACCCTTCTCAGACAGCACAGCTGCCGTAACACATTATAAAGCAGTGACCCGAAGAAATGGGCTATCTGATCTGGGGCAGGAAGGCTTCCCAGATTAGCGGCTTATCAGGGCGGTGTTGTAGAAGCACGAAGTCCAGCGCGAGGTCGAAAGCCCTCCCCTTCCATTGCAGAGCCAGTGGCCTTATTCCTCAGTGCCAAGCCACCCCCTTGTGCTAGTGGCATCTAATAACCACCTGCAGCAAACTATAGAAAGAACCCACAAACAGCAGCCGCGAATATGGAGCCTCATACCTGGAGACTGACAAGATAGATACTGTCTGTAAATATAACTATAAGCAAATTTGCAGACATTTAATGACCAGCACCAGCAAACTGGAGTGAGAGCCTCTGACCAGCAGCAGCAAAGCCAGACACCACCAACCTAGAGACTGCCTCTAAACACTACCAGCAGCAAATCTGCTGCAGATATCCAATGGCCTTATACCAAAAGGGAGTCACCATTCCTAAGTAGAGAGAGAAAAAGAAGGGTAGTAAGAGGTACCCTCGTCATGTGCTTCTCTAATTGTGGGGGGCAGTGTGTCCTCGTATTGATGCCCTCACATACCCCGGAGGAAGTCATGCTACATCATTGGGCTTTTGTTCCTGGTGCTGCAATGCCCTACGGGTCCCCCAAAGGGTCTCTTTTTCTGAGACAATTGATGTAGCCGTATGGGTGCGTGGGTGTAAGTGGCAGTGAAGTCCTAGAAGGTATATTAAAAAATGGCTGGAGGGAGAGTGAGTAGTTTCTATTAAGGCAATCCCTCTGTCATTATTTCACTTTTCCACCGGTGGAGACAGCGAGAGGCACACAGGTGACACAGCCCAGATGCACCAAGAGAACCGTGAGTAACTAAGATGTGAGATCGGTCCAGGACAGATCCTGCACATGGCTGCATCCCTTCCCTTCATTTGAAAAACCAGCTGTGGGTTATACCTTAGAGCCTTAGGAAGCCCTCCAAAATGTCACATGTGGTTTTCTGTTTTCTTTTTCATTACAGCTCTCAAGTGATCCTCACTGATCTCATGGGATCTTACCTTACCTACCAAGGGAAGTTCTACTCCCTTCATTTATCCGGGGGCACCAAAATCTTCGGGCCACTGTAGATACAACTTTTTCACTCGATCCTGACGAAACGCCCTGGATCTCCCCCTGAGACCATTAAAGCGCAAAGCATGTTGACCAGAACATATGACCACTAGGGACATATAGTTACCCAGCTACCAAGGGACATAGTGACCCTTAAAGCAGCACCATACACTTTATTTTAATAATGACAGAGGGATTCCCTTAATACAAACTAATCACTCTCCCTCCAGCCATTTTTCTTCTAGGACTTCACTGCCACTTAAACCCACCGCCGACCTGAACCAACAGCTCCGCAGCCGCCCGACTGATCCTGAGAACACCTTTTTGGGGGTTGACTAGTCCTTATTTTAGGCATTGTCAGCCAGAAAATACCTCAGTACTTAAGGAACAGACTCCAACCTTCGACCCTCAGACCCAACAACTTTCAGCAGTTGTGTGCCCCCATGGTTCACTACGCTAGAAGGGGGGGGGGGTCCTTTGCTTATCCTACATCCAAAATTAGGAACTCTCTCCCCCTTAGTTTGCATCTACCCCCACCCCCCTGGGTCCAGCATTAATAAGAAACTAAAGAACTTTATTTTTAATTAACACCTGATGCTTTCAATCCTTCCAATTTGTAGTACTGGCAGCTCCGTACGCCGCTAGCTGTGTGCTGTCTAACTGGGTGATTATTAATATTGCAACTGTAAGACATATTAATTAGCACACACACGTGTGTTTGTGTGGTGTGTCTGTATTGAGTGTGTGCATGTGCATATCTGCATGTGTGTATGTTTGTGTGTGTGCATGTGTGTTTTGTGTGGGTTTGTATGTGTATGTGTGTGTGCTGTGTGTGATTGTGTGTGTTCGCGTATGCATGTTGTGTGTGTTGTGTGTGTGATATGAGTGTATGCTTGTGTGTGTTGGTATGTGTGAGTTTGTGTGTGTTTGCGTGAGTTCATGTGTGTGAGCTGTGTGTTGTGTGAGCTGTGTGTGTTCATTTTTATTGTGTGTGAGTTGTGTATGTTTACGTGTGCATGTATGCATGTCTGTTATGTTGTGTGTGTGTGTCGCTTGAGTGCGTGTGTGTCACAAGAAGGCTTCAGGCAATGCTGCCCAGGTTGTTTCTTTATTTTGAGAGTCCTGGGCACTCCTTCACTTCCTCAGTGTCAGTGGGTGGGGTTGGCTGATTCCTTCTTTGTGTTCACCTCCTGGCCCCCCTGCAGGGTTCCTACTGTACTCTGCACCCTCTTCTTCTCTCACCTGTGTCACAAAGGGGTTTGCCACGGTCTGGGCTCAAATGCACATTAATACCTGAACTGTCTGGAACCAGATGAGGGGGGCTTCTATTGACCATCGACCGGACAAGCACATGTCATGTAGTGTGCATGCAAGATCCACATGTAGGATCTATTCACAAAGTGCAAAGATGCTGACCGGCCATCTCTTTAGTAGCAGCCGGCGTTGTGTAGGAGTGGCGGGGAGGTGGGGGGTCACAGGAAAAAATGAATGAATAAATAAAGAAATAAAAACCTACCTGCAGCTGGCCTCGGTGCACTCTTCTGCTCCTCTTCTTGCAGACACAGGCTCCCAGCCTCCCCTGCGGCCAATCCTGAAGCTGCTCTCATGTCATGAGAGCGGCGCCAGGAAGGGCCTGAGCGCTCTCACTTTACACTCCCAGTTAGACTGGGAGCATGTGCTGCTCTCTCCTAACCAGCAATGCAGCTGGGGTTGGAGAGAACTTCAGGGCAGATGACAGTTTGGCCGACCTGAGATATCCGGCAAAGCGTCATGCGCACTTAATCATAGTGTACCACTCCTCCGGTTCCTGTCACCCCCCTGCCTCGCCCCCAAGACTCGGCAGGAAAGAAAAAATAAACGGTGTTATTATAGTTGTATTTTTCCTTTCCTGACGTATTAAGGCGGGGGCAACACTCCTTCACTATAGCTGAGGGGTCGCCACTGCATCTCTGCGGATAAGTTTAGTCTTCTCGGGCCAGGTCAGTTTTCAGGATATCTCACAGATCCAGTGGTCGAAGTGGGTGGATCTGGGGGGCACAACATGCCCATACTTTTTAAAATTTTAGAAAAACAGTTCCTCAACTTTTCAGTGAAAAGACAACTATCTTTGGACGGTTAATTCCGAGAGTTGAAATGCTTCCGTTGAAGTGTAAAGGAGTCTTCTGCGCTATGAAAACTATGGAGAGGCAGACCGGTAAACAAGCCTTCTTGCCAGGGTGTCGGCTTGCCTGAAAAAAATGTAAATGTGAACTACTGGTCAGATGTAAAGGGTGCTTGGAAGTTGGCATTGGCGTAAATTGATGGAATCACTAAGGTAAGGGAACTACCAGCTAAGCTGTGAAGGGTGTCCTTTTAAAAGACACTTATAAAAAAGATTGCACCACACACAGCCTGGGTATAACTAAAATCTATATTTTGGAAGCAGCTTTTCACCAAACTTTTTCCACTTTTTGTGCACGGCCTATCTTATACTGCTTGTAGTGCAGGTTTACAATAATGACTTACGCGTTAAAGTGTTTTCTGTCACGAAATGGAACCTTGTAGCCCTAAACATACAGAAGTCACTATTCTCCACCCCACCAAACACAAGTAAATTATGTGACTCTGAGGTGTATTGTATTAACTAATAGAGATTTCATGATGTACAATAATGTGCTTCCCACCGAATGAAATAACTTGCATTTAATTTTCATTTAAGCTGAGTGTTATTTTATATGTAGTTACCTGAAGGGGAAAGACCGAAAAAAGTAACAAAATGTTTTTTTTTTTAGCTATGCCTTTGATCACTCCTCCACGCTCCCACCCTGTCCCATTGCCCTCAGCATCACAGTTTCCATACTTTTTTCAAAGCGCTTAAACCACTGCACTGATCGCTGAGGAGCTGCTCACGCGTGTAGTTGAGAAGATACTGGACTCCAGAGGAGGAGTCTGCCTGGGTGCTGCCCACCTAACAGGATTGCCTGCCTGGGCACCAAGACCCCATCTATGGTCAGACAGACTGGCTATCACAAACTTTGTGGCATTCCCTTGGGGGAGCTGGAGGGAAAGAATTCAGCTTTGGAAGGCCGCGGGGGCCTCCATCAGACTCTGCCCCTGTGGAGGTTGTTGCAGCATGGTTGCACATAGGCTTGCTCATGCCAACCTCTGTGTCACCAGACACACCTCTCTGAAGATGTATGCTGTGGTTGTGGCACTATCATGGGTGTCTCTTCTGCCCCTGCACTCTGCAAAAAAGTCCTTCTCCACTGTAACTACTGAGCAGAACTTCCTGGCCGTCGCGTAGCTGTCACTTCTGGACTACGGAGCGCAGCCACACACTGTGCAGGGCACCTGCACTAGCGCTTTGAAAGAAAGAGTTACTGCACAGCTTTCCTAGTGCACATGCAGGCCTTTTGGGTGGCACCGCTTGATGTCAGTCCAGGGTCTGTGCCCTGTGCTCCCCTCTCCTCCCGAAGGCCATTTCTAGACCGCCCCATCTGACACACACAGAGGTAAACCTCAGCTTTCATGCTGACTGCTTCAAGGCACCAGGTGTGAGGGAAGCACATATGAACGTAATGTGATATTTCATTGTGATTGTGGGATTTATACTTTTTAAAAATATATTTGAATTGAGGACAGCATACCTCAAAAGAAGGCAAGGAGCACATATCTTTAATTGCAGAATTCCACAGTAAACACATTTGAAGGATGAGGGAAAGTCTGTTTAGAAAGAGAGCAGTAGTGGCTGGTGTCTGATAAAAATGTTGAGGCAGCACGGGGGCAGTAACAAACAAACAGAAGAAAAAACTACTTACCTGATGCTCAGCACTCTTCTCCTCGCCTCTCTTCTACTCCACTGGGCACAGGCTCCCAGACTCCCGTGCGGCCAATCCCGACATCCCGACACTGTAGTCACCATGAGAGAAGCGTCTGGATAATGCGGAGTGCACTGGAGGATCTCTTTTAATCCTAAGGAAGATCTAATTCCCTCGCTTGAAGAGATCTGCTTTACACATTATCGAAGATTCATTTTCCTCACTCTGGATCTTTCATTCATATGTCCTTCTCGTCATAACGAAGCTTGGAACTTACCGTGCCAAGACAAGGCCTGTCACTTGGCACAATCACCTGTACGAACCACGGTGAACATATTTATTATCTGCGCTCATTCTCTCCCCAAGTTGGAAGATGCACTAGAACAGTAAACACAGCATGGAACGTAAAGGTAAAGTGCCTTGCACTAGTGCCACACATGCCTGGCAGGAGCATAGTCCCAGCACTGCTGTCAAATAAACATTGGCCCCAACACTTGGTAAAAATCAATGCTAAGCCAACCACATGCTGACTTTCAATTAAACACAAACCCCACAGGCAGAGCCCGACAATATTAAATACACTTCATTCACGGTGTGAACTGCACAGGTATAAGAGCAAAGCATCCTTCAGGTCATGCAGTGTCTTAACTACCTCTGCTGCTTCTGCATACAGCAGCAGTGCTTGCCGTCACCAAAGGCTCTCTGGTTAACACTATACGCATTAATTTCTAAGCAGACTTCTCCACTATGACGAGGTAAATCAGGAACAGACCCAGAATAGGCAATAATACCGCACTTATTCGCCCAGTCATTTCTTGGCATCTAGAGACAAAGGGCCTTATTTACGAGGCTCTTACACCACCGTTGTGTCAATTTTTGTGATGCTGCGGCGGTGTAAAAAATGTGCCACACTGCACCATATTTACAAAGTGGTGCATCTAAGCAGATGGGTTCCTTTGTAAACCCCTGTGCTACATTATACCTGCGACAGGTATAATGTATGCAGGGTGGCTGTTCCCCCGCAGAAAAGAGATTTCACTGCACCGCTTCTATGGACTCACTGCGTCAAATCCTTACGCCTGCTTGAAGCAGGCATAAGGGGTGGTGCAGGCCTTTTTACATGCGGCTTGCCCCATCTGAAAGGACACATTGCTGGAGTTGCATCTGTTTCCAGACACACTCCAGCAATGCGCCATTTTTGCGCCAACAGATACGTCAGGATTCCTGACATATCTGTCAATCCTTATGGCATGAAGTGCCATACAGTAAATACGGCGCATCCACTGTGTCGCAAGAAGGGCATAGTTAAAAGTGTTGCCTCGCTGTTTTACCGCAGCGATGTAACACTTTTCATAAATGAGGCCCAAAGAATAAGAAAGTGTGACACAGGCTTGGAATCCCAGAGCACGGAGCACCCACAATTCTTGTCTCCCGTCCTAAGTGCAAAATGTTCCTTCTTTCAAACTTCTTCATTTGTCAGAAGAACAGAGCAGCAGGAGGGGATGTTAGAGGCTCACATTAGACATGGATGTGCTGCAATCAAATATTAAAAAGGTGCAATAAAGTATCCACACACGTGCACGTCCTGGACATGGGATGAGACCGGTTTCCTCGAATGAGGAGCTTGAGTGCTGGAAAATGCGACGTGTAGGGAGGTAAGGGGGATTATGAAAAGGTATATTTAAGATTGAAATCAAGGATAAGGTACAGAGAAAGGAATAAGGGCAGGAAAGTAGGAAGACAGAATGGACAGAGGATTGTACACGGGAAGGCAGGACACAAGGGCCAAATTCTTTCCAAACACTGGTAAAAACACCATCCAGTGATTTTTACTTTGCATAAAAAGAGTAAACACTGATTTTTACACTTCTTGAAAACAATGGAAAACACCCACAATTCTCCTCCTGAATTCACAACCAATAGAAGCTGAAAACAGGGAACCCGATTGAAACGATTCAGCCTTTGCAACTGCTAACTGCAATATGTGACACCCCCCCCCCCCCACACACACAGAGTCAGACCTCCTAGCACACGGTTCAATCTTATGGTCGCGGTCTCTTGCCCTCTTGACAAGAAGCCGCCAGTCAGACTCGTGCGGGACTCCGGGGGATCTCGGCTACAAGTTCAACAGTATCTAGGTGGAGGCTCCGAAGCGGGGCCGGTCCTAGGATATGTGGGGCCCCGAGCAGAATAGGAACATGTGAGGCCCCTAAGCAGATCGGACGCGGGATCGGAACGGGCCGGCTAAGAAAGTTAATTTTCCCTTTAAATTAAAATTACCCCTCTCCACCACAGTTAACAGCTAACAACCTTTGACAAAACGCAGCCACCGCTGACGCATGCCGGCCGCGGCTGGGTTTTGTCAATGGTTGTTAGCAGTTTAAGGTAAATGAGTAAATACAATAAATGATCTTACTTTCACCTTGTTGTTTTGACCAATAAGTAGCTCCCTCACACACACTTGCATAGAATCACAACTGCAATACAGTACCATTGTTCTTTGTGCTCCGCAGAGAGGCCATATTTTGAATGGTCATGTAATCTGAACACCTTTTTGACCCACATACAGGCACAGTGTGAAAGTTGTACCGCCTGCAGCCTCAACTCCAAAGTACTCAACTGTAGCCTGTCATGAACACCTGGAGGCGACAGTACAAAGGGTGCATCATCCAAGAGTGATATGCACTGAAATAAAATGCGCAAACACACATGCTGGAAATAGATAGCACTCTTGGGGAATGCAAGATTCAGTAAAGCATGGGAAATATAAACAGGAACAAAATTACTGCCATGGATAACCCTAACAGCAGGACCACTGGAATTATGTAGCAGGAGAGGGTTAAATTATGTTGCAGGGTGAGTAAATTATGTGGCAAGATAACCAAATTATGCGCCATAATCCAGCACGTTTTGAAATAGTATTACTTCATGTTTTTGCCATTTTTAAACTTGGTAACACTGTTTGGGCACTGGTTGCACCCCATTAGTACCAATTTAACACCCACATTTAGCATTGGGAAACAGAAAGTTGACTATTCCAGCTTTTCAAAGGGTCTTACCACATGCAGCAAGACGTGTCGCTGCATTTTTAGTAACTTTTGAACCGTTTGAAATAGAAAGCAATTTTGTTGTTAAAATCTGTAGATTATGCAGCAGCTGATAGATCATGTGGCAAATGCGTTGAATGCATAATTATGCAGAAATCGCTGCCACCCCACAATCGCATAATTCCAGTGGCCCTGCCTAACATGCAGCATCAGACTGGGACAGAAAATAGGCCTCTGTACTAAAACAAAAGGGGCCTCTATTTCGGAGTTAGATTCGTTAGCTAAAAAAAAGTGTCCCATGTTTGCAAACTAGCGCAGTTTTCAACTTGTAAACACGTGCTGATAAGTGTTTTGTAAGGTACTGCACTGATTTGAGTTTGCTGCAGGCAATGTTTGCTTTAATATCATAAAAATCTACAGTAAAAACAGGCTTACTTGACCATAAAGTAGGTCAACAACTATCCAAAAAAATGGCCCACATACTAACCTGACGGTACAAAAGGGGGTGGTGATGAACGGAGCATCTGAACCAATCAAACACTCACACCCAGTCAACAGATCTGGGTTTAATGCATCACAGTTCTTTAGCCCACTCTGCCACCCCAGTTCAGACATGGCCATATGCAAATCAGTCTGACCCTGTGCCTCATGGGAACAGTCCAGCCCGAACTGCCAAGCCATGCCTTCCCTGGACCGGAAACAAGCTTCTGAGGATCGGTTCAGGGGCGGCTCTAGGCTCATGGTGGCCCTGGGCAGGGAGCATAGGTAGGGGGCCCCGGAAGAGGTGGTCTGGGCGGGGCGGAGCCCCCAGGAGCTCAGGAGGGGGTGGGTCAGAGTGTTAGGAAGTGGAACAGAGTCGGAGGCCGCTAAATGCCTGCCAGGGGCCGCCACACAAATATCTATTCATCCTCTGAGGATTATTATATCAAGGATATATATTGGCGTGGAGGCCCCTGGGGTTTGGTGGCCCTGTGCAGGTGCACAGCTTGCACATGCCTAAAGCCGTCCCTGATCGGTTTCTGGCATTCCAGCCGTCTTCAGCCCGGCTTGCTTGAATCCAGTGGCAAAGTGTTCAAGGGACTCACGCCCATTTTCAATGTCCATTTTAATTAACTACCAGGTCCAAGACTCAACTGACCCAGCACACTAAACCCTGCTCCGGCCACTTTTGCCTGCGGATTCTGCTCCTCTGCGTGCACCTCTTGTCTCAATGAAGCATACACACCTACCTGCTCCCCCCACTGTATTCCATTTGTCTTGCCCTTTTTATTTGCCTCTCTGCTCCTTCCGCTTGTCCTGGGTGAGCAGTTTCCATTGTGACGCACCGCCATCGCCACTCTATCCTTTGCTGTTCCCCAGAACGATATTCTGTTTTTTGTTCATACGGGGCAGGGCCACTTCAGAGGCAAGGGCACTCAAATGGCCTGTCTGATTGCTGTCATCAACATGCAGAAGCAGCCAATAATCCCACAGAGACGGGCCAGCAGCAGAGATTGATATAAAAAAGAAAACATATTAACACTCAGGGGGCCCCCTGGGCCTCGAACTTCTGATGTCTTTCAAGGAGCGAGGCCCCACGGCTGCGAGCAGGCACGGGCCCTGGGCAGCTGCCCACGCTGCCCATGCGTAGTACTGGCCATGCTCCAAAGGGTTAAACCTAGAACGTTCAGTGACTTCATAACCAAGTGGCCTGTCCCTACCTGAGCGAAGAGAATGGGTCACACCTGGGTCAGACTGGCCCATTGGAAAACCCAACAGTGCCCGATGGGCGAGTCCACCCGATCAATGTGTAGGCAGACTTTTTAGCAGTTTGTGGGCCGGTTTTATGGCTGGGTGGGCCAGTTTTTTTTAATGTTGACTTCTCTGATATTACCACAAGCATTGCTTGCATCAAGCACAAATGCACACAGTTTCCCATGCCTTGCTAAATACAAAAATACGCATGGTGCGGGCCAGTGTGTGAGCTCTCTGGCTCGCTAGGGGCCACTTTTATTCTAGTTCACTCGCCAGTTTCTAGTCCGAGTCCACCCTGGTCACAGCACTCCTAAGAAGGCCCGGGCCCCCAAATCTCGATTCTCTTCTCCACCCTCTTAGAAGCGTGGCCAGTATGTAGGGGCCCTAGTGAAAGGAAAGAAGGGCCCCCCCCCCCCTCCGACTGCTGCTTGGACTGTGAAATACAGCAATAACCAGGGTCAAGTGGGCCCCTGGTGTCATATGGATACTGCGTTACATATATTGCGTTAAGTTAGCATGAGTGTATTACATGTTTAAACAGACATTTTTCCTTTGGCTTCAGTTTTGCACACGACACCTACTTGTTGTTGTCGCTTTCAACCTAGAAGCGGTGATGTGATTTATTTGAGAATAATATGTTATTACTATGCTATCAGCTTTGCCTGGTACACTTGGTACAACTGTCTGCACACTGAGAGCTGCACACTCTAAGAATAACTTAACACAAGGTTGCTGGGAGGCCTGATCCTCGCACCACATTAGACATAACACAAATAATGTTGATGCCAACATTTTGGGCTCTACGCGGGTTTAAGATAGAGTTACACGGAATGAACGTAGACACTTGGTGCTGCGCATGAAGAGAGCTGGTAGCTGTTGATGTGATCTACTCCTACTGACATTTAGAGGTATGGGTCCGCCCTGCTAAAGCCCGAATGAGACCTTCTTAGATATAAAATAATATACTAAATAGGGTGCGCGAAATATAGGTGATATAGATTTCTATAGATTTTGCATTGTAACATGCTATCACCTTTTGCTTACTATGGATTAGTGACTATGCTGCTAACGCTGATTTTTATAATCTGCATTTTAGTATTATACAAGATACTGCGTTTGAGAACTTTGCATTGAATAATAAATATTTCAAACTTGCACTTGTGTTCTTTGACTCTCAGTTTTGGTTTGAAATGATTATATAACGAAAGAGTGTTCATGTGTTCCACGATTCCTGAGGTATTCTAAAGTTCATGTTCTGGTTTGTCTAAGACATGGATCATTCCATAATGGTCCATGAGACACTGTAGCTAGCTAGGTAATGGGATTTCTGACACTGAGATGAGTTTTGGATCATCCTAACTCACTGAGGTTCTAGATCTCTATGCACAGTTCTGTGGGAGAACGGAAACCCTGCTACATGGCGCCCATACGTTGGTTGGCCTTATATCATGACACTCGAGTAGTATATCATTCAAACCTTGACACCTTCATTACCGTTTCCGGTAAACGGTGGTGTCGGAAAAACCTACCTATTTTTTAAATAGGTCTTTTCAAGCTTGAATTCTTCTAAAAACGGTTTCTTTGAATTACTACCCAGTTGTGCTACAAAGTGTTCTTTGTCTTTTTTCTCTTCCTGTGCTACCATGGCCGTGGACATACCGCAGCATAGCCGCGTCGCGGTTCGCGACCACTTGCGGGCATATAATGTCCCTGTGGAAGGCTTGGCTGTGGTTCTAGTGGTGAGTGCGGAACATGCGTACCCGTATGAATTGTTTTATTCCTGGGTGACATTTCCGGAAGTGGACGCTAATTCGGGTGTCTTCCATTCATACACTGCCTCGGCTGTACCGGGGGTTTATGCTCCGTACAGGGCACTGGAAGTACCTATCGATGCTTGGCAGCACGGAGTTTGGTTTGGTGGCGCCCTACCCCATTCTTTAACGGCTCCGAGGTTGGGTCCTTTATCCATTCCGGGCACAAATTGGCCCGCTTTGGGTGGATTTACTCCTCACCCTAATCGCGCTACTTGTAGTGTAGCTGACCTGCGGCGTCTTCATGAAGTCGCGGTTGGAGTGATTAGGGCGCTTGTTCATTACATTGGTCGTAATGTTCATGGCGCAGCCCCCGCAGGTGCGCAGCTTCGAGCAGAACAGGCTGGTTTGAAAATCAGTCCTGTCTTGGTGAATTCCGTTATGGGCAAGAAGCCCCAGGATAAGGATGATTTTCCTTACTGGCTTGCCGAGAAATTCGACCAGCTGGAGGCTGTGTTTCCTAATACGACTCCGGGTGAAAAACACCGGATTCTTACGCTCAGTTTACCGAAAGATTTAGCCCCTGAACTTGCTGACTGTGAAACATGGGGTAAGACTTTTGCAGCGGTTTACTCGAGGTGCTATGGCACCCCGTCTGTGTCAAACCTCTCTGCGGTCCTTAAACGTGTTCAGGATGATCACGGACCGGAGTCGGCGGTTGAATTAGGTATGCGCCTGAGCGGCTCGTTTGAGACAGTTTGCGGTCTTATCCTTGCGAATGTCAAGGGGGATGCAGTGAACTTTCAGGTGGCCAATGCTCTGGCGTTAATTCCCGATGCCGAGAAACCCCGTCAGCTAGCAAGAATTATTGTGGCGGCTTATAAAATGGTTGGCCGCACTTCTAAGGGTTTAAAGGCTTTTTCTGAAAAAGAGAAGAAGCAGCCCCAGGGACAGTCTTCGGAAACGGGTGGACAACCCAAGTCCAAAAAACAAAATTGGCCAAAAAAGCAGAATCAGGGTAAGCAACAACAACAGCAGACACAGGTTTCTAGTCCGGCGCCTTCACAACCTGCGCAGTCGGATCGAGTTTATGATTTGCGCGATCGCGCGACGATTAAATCGCCTGAAAGATTTCAGGCTTCTGACCAACGCTCTCCTCGTTCCTTTCAGGACTCATCGGCTCCGTCAACCGGTGGTGGAGGGGGCGGCAGGGGCCGGGGTGGCCAGCAAGGACGTGGTCAGCCCCGCACGCGAAGTGAAGGGGATCAGCGGGACGACTCTACGCCCAAGAGACTGCAGTTTGCCAAGAAGAAGGTCGCAGCCTTAACGGCGCATCGATATGCCCCAGATAGTGAGAACGCGGCTTCGGAATCTGACGTGGGCTCTGACCTTGCTGGACAGCGCGGCGGAGATTACCATAGTGAGAGAGGCCCTCCGTCCACTGTTGAAGGTGACAGCGACTGACACTTATGTTGTGATCGAAACAGCTGATACACATGTTGCTCCCCCTGAACGACTTTTTGAAATTGTCCTGTTAATTGAAGGTGACATGCAGCGAACTGTAAAAGGGGTATTTTGGGAAAATCTTTCGTCTACGTATGACATTTTGCTTTCGGAGGCTGACTGGCCCCCACCTTTTGTTCTCGCAGCTCCGCGAGGGGAGGAGGTGATCCTCCCCAGTTTCGCGCACACTGTGTCGAGAGTGGAAGCGCTGCATTTTGCAGAAGAGTGGGCTCTGGCGCTTGCGCCGGCTGTGTACCGAAATCAGTGTGGCTGGGATAAATTGTCCCCTAGCCATGAGATTCCTTTAAGGTCACAGCCGCAGCCACAACCTCAGTATCCCATACGGCGTGAAGCTAAAGCTTCTGTCGCGGCTATCCTTGAACAATTGGAATATCAAGGTGTAATTGAAACATGTGTGTCACCAATGAATAATCCCCTTTTTACTGTGAACAAGCCGGACGGCTCATATCGTCTGGTTTTGGATTACCGGCATTTGAACTCGCATTGCCGTAACTGTGCGGTACAGAATACTCACGGCTCTGCCCTAGTGAATAGTCTTGAGCGTAAACGGTTCAAAACCACGCTTGACATTTCCAATGGTTTTTATGCACACAGATTAGATGGTCTAAGTTCCCAGTGGACCAGTTTTACGTGCGGCGGCGTACAAAAAATGTTTAAACGACTCCCAATGGGCTATAAGAATAGTCCTGGAGTGTTTTCCGCCCGCATAGTCTCTCTTTTGGAAAGCTTCGATCCAGTTGCTTGTTCTTATGTGGATGACATTTATCTCACAGACGACGAACTTTGGGAGCATCTGTGTCAAGTGAACAGCATAATTTGTAACTTTGCAGACATGGGTTACAAGTTTAACTTTGCAAAATCACACATTGCGGAGTACACAGTGTTGTTTCTGGGTTATGAACTTAACCACGAAGGAAAGGGGTTGGCTCCTCAGTTCCTGTAGAAGTGCGCGCAGTTGCGCTCTCCGACAACGCTGAAAAAATTACAGTCTTTGCTGGGTTTTTTAAATTTCGGGAGGACATACATTCCGGAATATGCCCAGCGTATCAAGCCTTTGTATGCCTTGATACAACCTTCTTTTTCCAAATCATGCTGGCTGCCTGAGCATTCAGCCATTCTGCAGTCTTTGCAGGCTGATTTGCTCGCTTCTGACTATTTACAGACTCGTGATAACCAGACCAACCTGGTGATAAGAATTATCCCTGGGACGGTGGGTTTCACGTACCTGACTTTTAATGAAGGGGATACTGTACCTATTGCTTACAAGTCACACTTATACACTTCGGCTGAACTGCGTTTTTCCACTGTGGAGAAAGTTTTAACGGCTGTGCAGATGGCGATTCTTAAGGAACGTGCCCTGTCGCAGGGAAAGCGCATGTTGGTAGTTACCCCGTGTCCTGCCTTGGAGGCGGTCACGAAAGCCAGTGTACCTAATTCTAAAGCTTTGCACCCTCGGTGGATTCAGTGGGCTACATCCTTGACATCCCAGGATGTCACGTTTATTTTTGACGCCGCTTTACGGTCGCAGGAGTATTTACAGTATGAGTTTGTTCATCCTGCTCCTTTAGCGATGCGGCCGTTGGAGGATTTCCATTGTATCATTTACACTGATGGTTCGGCGCAGGTTGCGCATGGCTCTAAACATGCCTACGTTTCCGCTTGCGCCATTGTGGTCGGTGCCATGGTGAACGATGAGTTCAAGTCCAGTGTTGTGCACACGCAGACACTTGGAGATTGCACCGCACAATTAGCTGAGCTTCGTGCTCTGATGCTTGCATTGGAGTACGCCGATCCAAGTGTGACGACTTTAATCGTAAGTGATTCTTACTACTGTGTCCAGTCTTACAATGAGAACTTGTTTTTTTGGATTCAGAATGATTTTCGTGATTCCAAAGGTAGCACAATAAAACATAAAATGATCTGGGTCCGAGTGGCGGAACTTAAAGAGAAACTGCCGCTCGTGTTTGTGATTCATACTCTCGGCCACCAGCGCGTGGGGGTCCACGCTGTTGGTAATTCGCTTGCTGATGAGGCAGCGAAGTCTGCGGTATCAAAATACTTAGTTGCAGCAGTCACAAGGTCCAAAAGCAAAATAGATGATGACATCTTGGCGGCTGTTGCTGCCACGGAGAAGGGAGGTAAATATCCTGCGGGGTTCCCTTTGAAGTACACATACCACTTAAGTCCCGATAAGGTTCCTTATGTGAAAATTCCGGAAGTTGGTGAACGTCTAGTTCCCAACTCGGATCGCAGGGCTTCTCTGATTACAGCGGCTCATGAAGGTGTGGCGTCTGCGCATGCGGGCGTCTCAGCCACTGTAACTCAGCTACAACAAAGGTTCTGGTGGCGGGGACTGTACAAACAGACGCGCGATTATGTCCTTATGTGTGACATTTGTCAGCAGATTAAGCCTTCTACTGCTGCGCGTCCGCCTCAGACTCAGTTGTACATCTCTAATAAACCGCTTGGTTGCGTTTATTTGGATCACTGCGGTCCTTTTTCCTCTGATACTGCGTATAAATACATCTTAGTAGCAGTTGACTCATGCACACGCTTTGTGTGGTTATGGCCGCATCGAAGCGCTGATTCGCGGACTGTCATTAAGGATTTGCGTGTCTTTGTGGGAATCTTTGCCTGTGGTACTTTCCATTCGGACCAGGGTCCGGCTTTCGCCTCTAAGGCGTATAAGGATGCTATGGTTTCGTTGGGAGTCCAAGTCAAGTTTTCAAGTCCCTACAGGCCTGAGGGCAATAGTGTAGTAGAACGAATGAACCGCGACTTAAAGCAATCTTTGACAGCCCGAGTTATAGGCACTGGTAGAAACTGGCTGACCCACCTCTATGGCGTGCAGCGTGCGCTTAATAATCTCCCTAGAAGGTCTCTGGGTGGGCGGACCCCATACAAAATGCTCTTTGGTATCAAGATGTACGTCCCTGACCTCGATGGTGCAGACTGCCAGGCCCAGGCCGCGGCCTTTGACGTAGATGAACATTGCAATGTTTTACAGAATCTACAAAAGACCAGAGACAGTCTTGCTAAGGAACACTTGCCCTCCACGTCGGATGATGCGTTGCAGATCCCGGTAGTTGGCTGGCTGCCCCAAGTTGGAGAACTGGTTCGAGAGAAGATCGATAACAAGAAAGAGTTTGGTCCCTCGTATCGTGCACCGGTTCGAGTACTTGGAGTGAAGGGCACAAGAACAGTCATTTTACCACCACTTCCAGGTCGTAAAGAAAACAGATTTATTTCTATTGACAATGTCAAGACACACAGGGTGGCCGATTCTTCATAGCATGACACCGGCTGTATCTTGTCCTTCCATGGTGAGGCACTCTGTGCTGGCTATTACATCTGGCGCAGAACAGGAGGTGTCCCTCGAGATGCCTGCCATATCCAGTCCTTTATTAAATACTATTCCTGTTACTAACATTGATGAATTGACCTATGCAGATCCTGCTGATTTATCTATGTCCGATTTACAAGCTCGTTTGGCTAACCAGTCCAGATTCTCTTTTGACTCTGATTCGGAACTTTCAAAGAAACCATCGACTATTGCAAAATATGCCACGTTGTTTAAAAAACATTTTCTAATTCCACCTTGGACATACGTTTGGCTGATACTATTTTCATTTTATCTTTTTATGTCAATTGGTTTTGTGTTTTATTTTTTCCGCCTGATCGATGGCCATTATGTGAAAGAAAGAACAGGAATTCGGTACCTTAATGGAACATTGGCCCCTCTTTCCTCCTCACATTCAGCACACAGACTAAAAAGAGACTTGAATACAGTAGAGATTACTGCTTGGCCTGTCCTTGATGGGATTGTGTGGGATGCGGTTAGGTTTCAGATACATGGCCCCACAGAAGTTATTAATGTTCCTAATGTGCTTAGAGTAAACATGGGAGATGTGATTAAGCAAGATATTCGTTCTGATGATTGGGATCTACAGGCCGTAGAAGCATTGTTCTCTGATTTGAAATATTATGCGGCCTTTGATGCTGAGGATTTGTACTTAGATTCTGTCAATTATGGTGATTTGTTTTGTTATCAACATTATGGAAATCATTTCCTACACAAAACGAGTTCCAGGAGGGTTCCTGTGAATTACACACAGTGGGAACATTGTCCTGCTCCTTTACAGGGGAGCTCAAGTACATTTCTGGGAAAATACTCTTATTTTACAGATTTTAATCATAAACAATTCAATACACCTACCATCCCTGATTTGGAAGAATACTCAGGTTGGAGTAATTTCACTACATTGTCCATCAGTGGGATACAAGCACTTTTGCACAATTCCTCCTTTAATATTTCCAGTTTTGATCCAGAGGGGTGGCTTTTGTGGCAAAGAAGCTCTGATTCTTGCCAACGTCGTTTTTTGGGTTTGTCTGAAGGTTTTACACACATCAGGCCAGATCCCAGGTTTGAAACAGATCACACTGTTACTACTTATTCAGTAGGCAAATTGTGTCAGAACTGGTTACAACATTCCACTTTGGCTGCAGTTAAACTGCATCTGTCCCAGTTGAATGAGAATATAGAGCTAAATGATTTTATAAAAGGCCCGGCTAGGGGTAGATCTAAACGCTGGCTTTATGCTGTGTACAATGAGATTTGGAAATTTTCACAGATTGAGGCTGCTAAACGCCTGAGAGCTATTGATCAAGCAAATTTGGAAAAAGTGCTTGCAGTGGTCGATAACAGTATTAACATGCTTTCTTCCAGGATTTACACGTTGGATAATATTGTTTCTTCTGTTGTTGATATTGTACATGATGAAGTGTCCACGTTATACCATGGTCAAAATCAGTTGCGTTCTGTAATGCAGTTTGCATGGACCCTACAGACACTTAAGGCTGGTCGAGTTCCCTGGAACTCGTTGAACGTTTCGTCCCTTTTCGCCCCTTTTAATCTGACTGAAAAGCAACGCATGCTTTCTATGCGTGATGCGTCATTTTCTATGTTACATATTGAAAAGCTAGAATCCTTACCTTTCTCTGTTGCTGAAACCACTACTGCCACGTGGCTTATTCATGGATTAATTACATTACCATTTCCCTTATACAAATTTACTAATTGTATGCGGTATATTGCTATAGGACGATATGAACCACTGGGCAATGCATTCCTACATGAGGCATGGTCATTACCATACACATACAGATGTCTGAAGGATGGAAAAGAAGTGAATCTTAATGGTGAGGAATGCACACAGTCACCTGACCATTCATTAATATGCAGACACATTCAGTTACACGGTTCTTGTAATCAAGACCGGCCAAATTTAGCATGTGTTTTAAAAGGCACGCCAGTTCCAGCAGTAGTTCCTACATTTACATTATTGACTAATGGTAGTTATTTGCTTTTAAACAACGAGTTATGTTGTGGGTTATTAATTGGTGTGGCTTATGTGGTAACTGTATCAGAGCGTGTGGTGTGTTGCAAGAATGTTCTATACCCACCCACGCATGGATCTTCAGATGTCTCCATCTGGCCACGGATTCCAACCTTGGAAGCGAAGTTCAATGGTTTAAGCAGAATAAGGGCCCTTTTGTCTCAAAAACAAGTGACCCTGAGTTCGGCCCGGGAAAATTATGTCCTTCACATAGCTAACACACGCACAGAGGTGCAGGCGCTTTTAAATACTGATTTGCCGTTTCATTTCTGTGAGCTGGTGCACCAGATTTTTAATGCATCTTCCACGACTGGGCTTGCACATTTTTTTAAATTGGTTAGCAGTGGACTCGTGACTACATTTGAAAAAGTTTTTGGTATCATTCCCACGTTTTTCCACTCTATTTTTTCGAGTCTGTTTGGTGGACTACCTGTTTTACTGGCTGTAGCCGCTGGCATTTTGTTGGTGTTTTTCTTCATAAAACATGGATGCCCATCCTGCGCAAGAAGCCGTTCAACGCCTCCTGACACTGTGCCGTAATCGGATGCTCAATTACTATGGAACATTGCCGCTTGCAGCATTAAGCACGGCTTATAGATTGTCATTTCGGTTCACCGACTTCACGTGTGTCCAACCTGTGTTTCACTGCCTGAGCTGCGAGTTCGATTGGGCCATTGACTTGTGCCTATGCTTGAGGACTGCTCCTGACGTCGATTTTGATCAGCTAATGCGTCCCGTGGTGGCTCACGAGCTGATTTGTTCTGGCGAAGGAGTTATGGCCTTGGCAGCAATAAATGGAGTACTGGGCCAATGGGAGATCTCTGCAGCGGCGGATGCCTTTCTGACACACAGCGATCTGGTGAACCCACCGAGTTGTCCTCTGACGTTACAGGAGGATCCGATGCTGGAGGAGCACGTATGTTCTTTCCCATTGCTGAATTGGATTGCTGAACTATTTTCGGATGATGGCAGCGATTTCATACTGGAGGCTGTTGCTACTTTCTTTGCATATACTTTCCAATCGTGAGATGCCTGGGAGGAATGCTTTCTTGTGAAATATGACTTTCCCCTTGCTGAATTGGAGGGATGGACTGTGTTCAGATGATGGAGAGTTCAATCACGTGATGTCGCTGAGGATAACGTCAATGTGGCACATGACTTTGGAAATCTGATAAGTGCCTTATTTTTTCTCTTACAGACATTTGAATTAATGCGACCTGGTCCTACATTTCATATTTTTGAGACCTGGCGATTGACTTTTGGTTCGAGAGTTTTGTTTTTCTTTAGGTTTAAGGCCATTGTAGGCATTCATACATATTCATTCATACATATTTTTTTAGCTTATTTTAGCTCAAGATTATTGAACTTTGCTTTCATTTTATGTATCTGATTTAGTATTGCCTTTTCCCTTATGTTTGACGGTGCTCGGATCAATGGGGGGGTGTCATATGGATACTGCGTTACATATATTGCGTTAAGTTAGCATGAGTGTATTACATGTTTAAACAGACATTTTTCCTTTGGCTTCAGTTTTGCACACGACACCTACTTGTTGTTGTCGCTTTCAACCTAGAAGCGGTGATGTGATTTATTTGAGAATAATATGTTATTACTATGCTATCAGCTTTGCCTGGTACACTTGGTACAACTGTCTGCACACTGAGAGCTGCACACTCTAAGAATAACTTAACACAAGGTTGCTGGGAGGCCTGATCCTCGCACCACATTAGACATAACACAAATAATGTTGATGCCAACATTTTGGGCTCTACGCGGGTTTAAGATAGAGTTACACGGAATGAACGTAGACACTTGGTGCTGCGCATGAAGAGAGCTGGTAGCTGTTGATGTAATCTACTCCTACTGACATTTAGAGGTATGGGTCCGCCCTGCTAAAGCCCGAATGAGACCTTCTTAGATATAAAATAATATACTAAATAGGGTGCGCGAAATATAGGTGATATAGATTTCTATAGATTTTGCATTGTAACATGCTATCACCTTTTGCTTACTATGGATTAGTGACTATGCTGCTAACGCTGATTTTTATAATCTGCATTTTAGTATTATACAAGATACTGCGTTTGAGAACTTTGCATTGAATAATAAATATTTCAAACTTGCACTTGTGTTCTTTGACTCTCAGTTTTGGTTTGAAATGATTATATAACGAAAGAGTGTTCATGTGTTCCACGATTCCTGAGGTATTCTAAAGTTCATGTTCTGGTTTGTCTAAGACATGGATCATTCCATAATGGTCCATGAGACACTGTAGCTAGCTAGGTAATGGGATTTCTGACACTGAGATGAGTTTTGGATCATCCTAACTCACTGAGGTTCTAGATCTCTATGCACAGTTCTGTGGGAGAACGGAAACCCTGCTACACTGGGTCTTGGTGCCACTTCCCTGCTGCACCAGTGACAGCGACGCCCTGGCCTGCCCCCTTGCGGCCTCGCCTGCCTCTGCGGCTGGAAACCTCTTCTCCAGCCCCTGAATGTGGACTGGATCCGACCCCCAGAGTGGGAGGTGGATCAGGCCTCGTGCGGCCTCGGGAGAGCATGGGGGGAGCACACGCTCGTATGGCCCGAAGCCCCCCAACTCCTGAGGTAACGTCACTGACCGTGTGCGTGGACCAACATCTGTACACGGCTTCTCAGATCGTACGAACAGCTGCCAGGGTGAGGGCCACTAGGCTGCCCCCTGCAGTGGACTTCAGGCGTTCACACACACCCTAATTCAAGGGCTTGAGACGGTCACAGACCCTAATGCATGAAGGGGACAATTATGCCTCTGAACTGCACCTGGATAAAACCTTCTATTCCCATGCGTCCCCTCCTCTTCTTGTGACCCGTCTGTTCTTCCACCCCCGCTCATCCCCCCTCTTCTTGTGACCCGTCTGTTGTCCCACCCCTCCTTAGGCCACACCCTGGTCTGCATTCTTCTCTCCCCGACCTCTGACCTCACCTCATGCCTCACTGACCTTCCCTGCTCCACACCTCAGAATCCCTACGGCCAGGGCTTTAAGTGGAATGAAAAAACGAGGGCGTCTCTCAAAGGGCTGTGGCTTAAAAGAGGCAAGCTACAGATCTGTGCTGAGCATGGGGGGCCGCCCGTCTGAACATTTGCTGCTTTTATATATAATACAAGTAAGATCACACCTACAAGAAACCAGGAATATTGGCTTTGCCAATGGTTGTTAGTCACCCATTCTAGCTCGTATATCAATAAACCAATACGACCCAATGCCCCTTGAAATACAACCGACCTGGAACAACCGCCAAAACTCATGGTAAGAGCCTGGACCGGAAATGGAGGCTGAGCACAGATGCTCTTGACCACGACCACTCGGATCTTATGCTTGGGGCAGACCACACTCAGATTAAAACGGCACACAGAGCATATACCAACTACAGAATGGAACAAGCAGAACATTTCTGCCAAAGAACTTTTTAAAGTTGTAAGGAGCCCCCCCAGCCCGCGTGCATGCCCCACAGCCATGACAGCCTCCCAGACTCTCTGCGACGCTGTTCCATCCCATTTCAAGACTATATTAAACCCCCTCTACTGCAACTTTCAGAATAACTCATTAGCCTCACCTTCTACCTGCCCGACTAACTCCAGCCAGAGCTCAACTCAAGCTTCACTCGAGAACTTTCAATCCATCACTCACACTCAACCGTTAGACCTTCTAACCAAAACCAAATCTGGCGCCCGCTGACCTGTGTCCCCTCACATTGCAGCTTTGTTGGCCTCTTGTTCCGTTGGCCGTATTTTTATGTAACCTTAGTTGTCTTCAGCCACCCTCCCCTGGGACGGCAAATATGGCTTATGTCACACCAATTGTAAAAAAAACACACACTTTTTATCTCACAGACCCCACTAATTATTGTTCTGTATCTCTTATTTCTTTAAATAGGCAAAATGTTGGATTCCCGCGTACACAGACAGCTGTCATCCTATCTGGAGGCCACGCCCTGTGGATGACTCCCAGCCAGGTTGTCACCCTCTACATCGCGCAGAAACCACCTCGTTGCGGTAACTGATTCCCTTAGTCTTTCTCTGGATGCCGGCGAGCCGGCCACGCTGGTTCTTCTTGATCTGTCAGCGGCATTTGACACCGTGTCACATCCTAATCTGATCCAACGCCTTCAGGAGACAGGAATACAAGGCACCGCCTTACTCTGGCTTACTGACTTTTTAAAAGACTGGACTCAGGCTATCACTTTGGGGCTTTTCCAGTCTAAGACTGGGTGCCTGAGCGAGGGGTCCCCAGGGCTCTGCCGTGAGTCCGACCCTCTTCACCATTGATCTCGCTCCCCAGCTCGGCTAGTGAAGTCGTGATATTCTTTCTTACGCTGATGACACTCAGCTGGTCACCTCACTCGAGCAAGATAGGGAGGATGTTACACAGAGATTCATCTCAGTATCAGAAACACCGCTCATTGGATGGCATCAAACTCTTCACAAATGAATGGGGATACGGCTGAGATTCTGCTCTTTGGCCAAGGTCATCTTCACTGGACTGAGGACTGGCGGCCGATGGAGCTGGGCCCCACCACGGCTCCTGGAAGCACTGTGAGGAACTTGAGCACTCCTCTTCGATGATAAATTAGCGATGAAGGGCCATGTGACATCCGCATGTGGCATGTGGTTTGGACAATGCGTCTTCTCAGGAGGCTTTTCCAGGGGCTGCCCCTGGCCTCCCGCAAGACCCTCGTCCAGGTCCTGGTTATCAGTCGCCTGGACTATGGAAACGCGCTCATGGTGGCATCAAACCCACCTCTCGGCAGCCCGACTCAGTGAGATACAGCCACCGGGCACCTCCTCAGCCCCTCTCCTTGGAGCCTTTCATTGGCTCCCTATAAAGAAGAGAGCCATTTTCAACTCCTCTGCCTGACACATAAAGTTCTGGCAGGTAAGAGCCTCAAATTTCTTCAGCACAGACTTGCACCCTGCTGTCCGGACAGACATCTTGGATCTAGGAACCAGCTCCTTCTCTGCCCTCGATGTATCCGCACATCCAAATACGGAGAACAAGCCTTTACTTATCTGGCCCCAGACCACTGGAAGAAACTCCTATTTTTATAAGGGCTTCTACTGACTTTGTAGGCTTCAAAAAACACATTTAAAACCTGGCTGTTCTAAACGCTTGCTATAAAAATTTCTGGTACCTCAGCACCAAGAAGACCTTAGGGGACAAGTCGTGCGCTATATTAAATATTCAGTAGCATACGATAAAGAAGCAACAACTATGGCTTCGTTGTAAAGAAAATTGGAAATGCTTCCGTTTTGAAATGATGAGAAGTGAAGGAATTAAAACAAGTCTCTTTGAAGTTACCTCAAAGGCAGTGAAGGGCGGCACCGCTGCAGAGTTCAGATTTATTTTTCACCCTGAGGGTGAGGGCAAAATTGTAGAGTCCGACAGGGAACTGTCTCAGCACCTGCTTTATAGAACTGTTGGTGCTCAGCACCGGCAGAACCCGGCCCACTAGAAGCCCTACCAATGGCCCAGTGTCTCTCTCTAGGCTACTCACCTCTTCCCTCTCAGCTCTCCACCCTCCCCTCACTCTATCCCCCCAGCCCTCCCTCACTGGCCGTGGTGTAGGAGAGTAGGGTCTGCTTTCCTATGGTCACCCCACTTTTTGCTTTTTTGCTTCACTGGTTTTCGACTTAATGTGGCTGTGGGCCTGCTTAGCAGACCCACAGCCCAGCTGTTCTCTCTCTAAATTCATTACAATGCACTTTAGGTGCATTACCAATTGGATATTGGATCACCCTGTGAGCCCCTGTACAGTGTACTATAGGTACCCAGGACAAAGGTGCATCCAAGGCCTACCACGGGCTGCAGCATGTATTATGCCACCCCTGGCTGGCCATTCAAATTGACACAACTGGCTGATCACTCAGCTGGGGCAAGGTGGTGTAATCACCCCTTGCTTAGATATAGTATACCTATATCTACATTATACATAGACACATATACACCTATAAGTCACTCCTATGGCAGGCCTTAACAATCCTAGAGGCAGAGTGCTTGGTTTTATGTGAGATGGTGCTCTAGCATGAGCTGAGCCTGTCTGCAGCTTTCGGAACCATGTCCTTATAGCTGTTCTAGGATATTGCCATACCATATACTCTTAAGTGCATTATGAACCTCGCGGGTAAAAGCTAACTATGGTTTGGCTTTATCAAAACATGTCGAGTAAGGTGTCATACGATTTGGAATACTACCCCCCACCAGTTCTGGCGATGGGGGTAGCACTCCACCCTTCTAGAGGGAGAAGACTTGTTGTTCTAACTATTCCCGGTTAAAGTTAACCAGAGTCTCAGCATCACAAAATGGATGCTGCTGCCACAGACATAAGTCTGACCTCCTACTGCTGGGAGTCCTTCCAGCGAGGGAGGCTTGGACAATAGATTTCCTACCTTGGAAGGTGCTAGCACCACCCCAGACAGGATTTCGTGTATTGGGACAGGGAGGCTGAAAGGATTGAGACACTGCCTGGGGCACACAAGGTGCCCCATGCATAGGCCAGTTCAAACCGGCGCTGGGGCTTCCCTGCCCCAGCTCTGGCACGAAAGTAGACAAAGGGAAAGGGGTGTAACCACCCCCTTCCATGGTCCCACCCATAGGAGGGACCTAGCAGGTAATCCAGCCCCTAAGATTAGTATATAGGTAGGAGCTGAGTCACTAGGACATTAGATTATCCTGACTGAAACTCTGAAATGAAACTATGGACCTTCATCACTCTACTTTGAAAGAAGACGACTGAAGAATCTCCCTTGTGGTCAAGGAGTGACCACCCTGCACAAGCAGGCACCATCCAGCGATCAACAACTTGCTTTGCCACCACCTTCCGCCAGAGCCCGAGCCCAGATCCTGACAAGAACTGGATTCCAAGACATGCAGCAGCCCGATCCACAGTCCCTGCAAAGCTGAGACCCGTGGAGGCGACGAGAGACATGGGACCAGCCATCTTGAAAAGTCTGCGATCTGCTAACTGTGCAGCCCCGAGCCCCCCTCAAAGCTGTGCATTGGGAATTGAGAAGCTCCAGCCCGAGCAGCATTTGCACCAAAGATCAGCCCTGCACACTCCACGAGTTTTGCGTGGGGCCCTTTTGCATTTTCCTGCTTGACGCACCCTCCTGGTCACTTGCCCGTTGGCTAGTGGCCATCTTGGCAACGAATCTTTGATTGTCCACCACTGGTCTGGTTGCTCCAGACTGGCCCTTGCTTCCCTCAAAAGAAGCAGCCCCTCAGACCTTGCTGGTCTGAGTAAGAAGCCGACATCGTATCCTGCGTGGGTTGCCTTTGCCAAGGCTTGTTGCTTCCAATCTTGAAGCCGACACTGCCGACAGCGAGAGCCTTCGTGGGACAGTCTGTACCTGACACCTGGTCATCGTCGACGCCTCCTAGTCCACGTGGCTGAAGAGACAAGCTTCCTATCAGCACCTAATCGCATCCCGACATCGCCTGGTTCCCTCCTGGTTCCTTCCTGGTCACTGGCTAGTGACCCAGACTCTGTCCCCTCTGCTTTCAGGTCTTCTACATCTTAAATCCACCCTTGGATCCACCCGGACTGTTCCCTTCTGGCCGCCTGCAGCATCTTCACTCCAAGGCTCCATAGATCTCCACGACGAAACCCGACACACTTTGGGACCTATGCACCCGCTTCCTGTGGGTTAGGTAATGCAAGTACTATGGTGCTCCTGTAGAGGTTTACACTCCTAGTGTCCTAGTTTCAAGTGGTTAAGTTCTATTCCAGTCGGAAGGCTCCTAAATCTTTAACTTTATAACTTTTACGCACCCATTGACTTCAATGTGTACACACGTGTGCCTTTAGACACTGCAAACGCATCCCATGGGCCTCCTGCTCCCTAACAACTGTTTGTCCAGTGTAGCCCCAGCAATTCCCAAGTCCCTAGGCCTTACCATTGTTCGTGACGTGGTACTTATACCACTTTCTTAGTATATGGTTTAGCGGTCCACCCCGGCCTATCCATATTTGTGCAACTTTTGTCTATTCTATTAAGTTACTTGTTTTGCGCTTGTGCTTCTGTGCTCATAAAGAGTTCAGGGGTTTGTTTAGAAATAAATACATATATATTTTATATATATCCTGTGTGGTGTCCTTTAATCTGGTATTAAAGGGGTTACATATGGTAAAACAGCTGGCTTCACATGCCCTCTTGAGTTTAGCCTTTGACTGCTTGCTTGTCCATGCTACCTCTAGGATAGCTGGTCTATAAGGTTGACTTTACAACCATCACCATAAGTGTTGTTTGGACTGGTGCAAGGTGCTCACTAGAATAGTGAACATCATATACCAGGCCAACTTCTCACACTCCGGAAGCAAGTCCTTCATTCATACACTGCTGAGGAAGAAGAGGTGAATCCCCCGGTGTTACAAGTTGAGGGTTCAAGGGAGGGGGATCCGGCATCTCGCCTATTCTTCTAGTGGATAGCGCGAGGAAAGGAGGAGTAACTTCAGGACATAACACTCAGGCCTGTAGTGAGGGGTGCTTGCTGGCGGGGGGGCTTCGTCCCAAGACATAACACCCTGGCCTTTGAGTGAGGTGTGCTGGCTGCCGTGGAGGTGGGGGGTTCACTCCAGGACAGAACACCCTGACATGTGAATGAGGGGTGCCTGGCTAGGGGGTGGAGGGTTTATCCCCACACATAACACCCTGGCCAGTGAGTGAGGGGTGCCTGGTTGGCAGTGGGTGGTCACCCCAGGACAGAACACCCTGGACTGTGAATGAGGGCTGCTGGCTGGTTGGTGGTGGGTGTTCACCCCAGGACATAACACCCTGGCCTGTGAGTGAGCGGGGCTGGCTGGCAGGGTGGTGGGTGGTTCAATCCAGGACAGAAAACCCTAACATGTGAGTGATGGGTGCCAGGCTGGTGGGGGAGGAGGGTCACTCCAGGGCATAACACCCTGGCAAGTGAGTGAAGGGTACCTGTCTGGCGGGGGGTTCAACTCAGGACATAACACCCTGACATGTGAGTGAGGAGTGCCTGTCTGGCGGGGGGGTCAATTCAGGACATAACACCCTGACATGTGAGTGAGGAGTGCCTGTCTGGCGGGGGGTTCAACTCAGGACATAACACCCTGACCTGTGAGTGAGGGGTACCTGTCTGGGGGGGGGGGGCTCAACTCAGGACATAACACCCTGACCTGTGAGTGAAGAGTGCCTGTCTGGCGTGGGGGTTCAACTCAGGACATAACACCGTGACCTGTGAGTGAGGAGTGCCTGTCTGGCGGGGTGGAGTGGAGTGTTCACTTTGGCCCTAACACCCTGGCCTGTGAGTGAGGGGTGCCTGGCTGGCGGAGGGAGAAAAGGGTTCATCCCAGGTCATAACACCCTGGCATGTGAGCGAGGGGTCCCTGGCTGGCGGAGGGAGAAAAGGGTTCATCCCAGGTCATAACACCCTGGCATGTGAGCGAGGGTTGCCTGCCTGGCAGAGGAGTGGGGGTTTCACCTCTAGACATAACACCCTGGCAAGTGATTGAGGGATGCCTGGCTGTCGGGGGAATGAGGGGTTCTCTCCAGGATAAAACACCCTGGCATGTGAGCGAGAGATCCCTGGCTGGCGGAGGGAGAAAAGGGCTCATCCCAGGTCATAACACCCTGGCCTGTGATTCAGGGGTTCCTGGCTGGTGAGGACGGGGAGTTTACCCATGGACCTAACACCTTGACCTTTGAGTGAGGGGCGCCTGGCTGGCACGGGAAGGGCGTGTTCACCCCAGGACATAACACCCCGGCCAGTGAGTGAGTGGTGCCTGGCTGGCGAGAGGAGTGGGTTCACCCCAGACATAACACCCTGGTCAGTGAGGGAGGGGTGCCTATAACACATTAACCCAAGGAAACTCCTAGGGGAGGTAACTAGAGGCGCGGGGCACTAGGAGCGAGCTGGCCTCCAACCTAAAATAAGTACACAACAAAAGCTGCTCCTATGGTTGTGACCGAAAACTCTCTTAAGTAGTGTGCTGGCATCTCACAAAAAGTGAAGGCCTGTCCTCACACACCACCAGGTGTCAAGCTTCATCATCGGCAGTCCTCGCCCTCTAGAAACTCGGTTTGGTAGAGGGCGGGCCTTCACCTGGAGACAGGGATGCACTTCTAAAGCTAAGTGGGGGCCCGTGAAAGTGAGGGGTGCCTGGCAGGGCTCGGCCTGTCTCTTTGATTGACAGCACAGTGACATCGGTAGACCCGCCCATAAGAGAGCTACGGGTCTGCGAAAGGACTAACTCTGCCCTTTCCACACTGGGTATTACATTTTTTTCAAAGCTCTTCGCGAGAAATCACACATAGCTGTTGTAATGGAAAAAGACTCCCCACTACCCCTCGGGCTGGGAGTGGCGCCAGTGACCTCCGACCCTTGGCAGCCATGTTATGATCTTTGCCACAGGAAGGCCAGACTCCCAGGGTAGCACTTCCAGACATGTGAGAACTGGCTTTGTCTTTCCGTTTATACTTAACTTCCTCTGTAGAGGAGGGACTTTCCATGGGGCAGACCCACAGCTTCAATTCTTTTATGTATTAGGTATGTATTGGTGCAGGGCCACCGGAATTATGCGATAGAAAAGTGCTAAATTATGTGGCAGAGTTCAGTAAAATATGTGGCAAGTAAAGGTAAATTACGCGGCACTATGTCATTTCATAATTGTTAAACTTGGTAACACTGTCTGGGCATTCTTTGCACCCTACTAACACTATTTTAATACCCAAATATAGCAATAAGCAACAAAAAGGTGACCGTCCCGCTTTCAAAAGGCCCTTTCAGTGGGCGGCACCACGTATCACTACATTATTAGTAACTTTTTAACTGTTGAGCTAGAAGTATATTTTTTTGTTAAAATCTGCAGATTATGTGACAAATTATTAATTATGTGGCAAACGCAGCAAATCTATAACCATGCGAAAATCGCTGCAGCCACACAATCATTCCAATGGCACTGGTGTTGGAGCCAGTGCGGATAGCGGGACCGGCAGACACTGGGACTTCCTCGGCTCCTCGCTGTCTGTGAACCGTCAAATCAATGTAGTATCATCCGTCTGCTTCCACACACTCTTCCTACTCGGAAAGATGTTCAAATGGATCCCCACCAAGTCCAGGAGAACGGTCCCCCAGGCGACTCGTCAGCATCAAGCTCGACTACAGCAACGCAATCTACGCCGCCACGAGTCACGACCCAAAAACTCCCAAAGTAACTGCAGCTCATCCAGAACGCCACAGCCAGACTTATCGTGGAAACCCCCTGCTCAAGCCACATCTACAGTCACATGACAGACCTCCACTGGCTCCTGATCAACAAAAAAATCACTCCTCATGCACACCTTCAAAGCCTCAGCAACACCGGACCCGAATACCTCAACCGCTGCATCTCCTTCTGCACAACGACCAGACATCTCCGCTCCTCCCAACTGGCCCTGGCCACCATCCCACGGATTCACAAGATCACGGCTGGAGGAAGATCCTTCTCATACCTCGCTAAAAAGAACTGGAACTCCCTGCCTCGACATCTCAGGCCTGTATATCATCACTACCGCAATTCAGGCATGACCTCAATGTGAGAAGTTGGCCTGGCATGATGTCCACTAGTTCTAGTGGGCACCTTGCACCCGTTTAATCAACCCTTATTGATGGTGGTTGTAAAGTCAACCTTATAGACAAGCTATCCTAGTGGTAGCATGGACCAGCAGTCTTAGGCTAAGACTTCAGAGAGCATGTAAAGCAAGCTGTTTTACCAATTATAATCCCTTGAATACCAAATGAAAGGACACCACACAAGGTATATATCAAATATATATGTATTTATTTCTAACACAACCCCTCTGCACTCTTTATGAGGTCAGAGGTCGAAGTACATCACAAGTTACTCAATTAGCATACGATAAGTTGCACAATATACAGTAATGCCCTAGGGGCCTCACAAACCATATACTATGGGTGGACCTGAGAAGGGGGTGGTTACACCCCTTTCTCTTTGTCCAGTTTCGCGCCAGAGCGGGCTGGAGTGCCCCAGCAACTGGTTTGAACAGGGCTATGCATGGAGCACCTTGTGTGCCCCAGGCAGTGTCTAGATGCATTTACTGAATGCAGCCCTCCCTGCCCCAATGCACAAACCCCCTGTCTGGGGAGGTGCCAGCCCCTCCCTGGACAGGAAACCTATTGTCCAGGCCTCCCCTGCCGGAGTTTCGTCCAGCAACAGGAGGTCAGACTCGTGTCTGTGGGAGCAGCATCCATTGTGTGATGCTGAGGCTCTGTTTAACTTTAACCGGGTAAAGCAGTAACTACATGTCTTCTCCCTCTAAAAGGGTGGAATGCTACCCCCGCCGCCAGGACTGGGGGGGTGGAGTATTCCAAAGTGTTTGACACCTTACACAACATGTTTTGATAAAGCCAAACCAAAGTTAGCATTAACGGCGAGGATTATAATGCACTTAAGAGTATATGGTATGGCTATATCATAGAATAGCTATAAGGAGAAAGTTCCGAAAGCTGCAGAGGAGCTCAGCTCATGCTAGGGCACCCTCTCACATAAAACCAAGCACTCTGCCTCTAGGATTGTCGAGGCCTGTCATAGGAGTGACTTATAGGTGTATATGTGTCTACATATAAGGTAGATATAGGTATACTATATCTAAGTAAGGGGTGATTACACCACCTTGCCCCAGCTCTGTGATCAGCCTGTGGTGTCAGTTTGGAGGGCCAGCCAGGGGTGGCATAATACATGCTGCAGCCCCTGGTAGGCCTTGGATGCACCTATGCCCTGGGTACCTATGGTACACTATACAGGGCTCACAGAGGTGACCCAATACCCAATCTGGTATGTACCTAAAGTACATGGAGTCGATTTTACAGTGAGAGCAGATAGCCTGGGGCCCTGAATAGCAGGATCCCAGGCCAACTAAGTCGAAAACCAGCAAAACACTGGCAAAAATTTGGGGTAACCATAGTCAGATATCCACCTTCCTACACTCAAGAGGATCTTTAACTGAGCTGCAGAATCCTCTGCCTATGATTCCCCCAGGCAAGTAGTTGTGCTCTATAAGAACCCTGATTGATTCAATGATTAATTGATTGATTGGGACATGCGGGCACTGGCACCTGCATTACCATGGGACCTGCAGAAAAGTGAGACCTGCGAAGAGTAGGACCTGCGGACACTGGGACCTGCGGAGAGTGCGGCTTGCGGAGAGTGGGACCCGTGGACACTGGGATCTTGGGACCTGTAGACAGTGGGACCTGTGGACAGTGGGACCTGCGGACACTGGGACCTGCGGACACTGGGACCTGCGGAGAGTGCAGGACCGTGGACACTGGGATCTTGGGACCTGTAGACAGTGGGACCTGTGGACAGTGGGACCTGAATGCACTGGCACTTGTCTACAGTGGGACCTGTGGACACTGGGATCTTGGGACCTGTAGGATGGTGGGACCTGTGAATAGTGAGACCTGGGGACACTGGGACACTGGGACCTAAAGGATGGTGGCCCCTGCAGACTGTAGCACCTGCGGACAGTGGGACCTGCGGACGGTGGGACCTGCGGATGGTGGGACCTGTGGACAGTGGGACCTGCGGATGGTGAGACCTGCAGGAACTGGGACCTGTGGACACTGGGAACTACAAACAGTGGAACCTACGGACACTGGGGCCTACAGGTGAGTGGGACCTGCAGGACAGTGAGACTTGCAGACAGTAGAACTTACAGGTGGGTGGGACCTATAGGACAAAGGGACCTATAAGCAGTGGGACCTGCGAACAGTTTTACCTATAGGATAGTGGAATATGCAGGACAGTGGGACCTGGACTGTGGCAGTTTTTACTCTGCAGGAAGCCGAATGTGCTGTTCTGGCACCCTCGTCTGAGCGTGCTTAGCTGACGTGATCTTCCCATGTGCGTTGGAGACCTGGCTCCTCCCTGTGGCCCTGGGACCAATCACCATGCAAAGCTCCTGCGCCTGTGTGCACTCAGGCCGCTGCAAGTCACTAAAGAAGTGCACGCACACAGAATCACGCGTCTTTACGAGCTCCTTGGCTTCAGGGATACTTTCACCATCCTGACCATATACATTTGGGGTACTTGACTCCATGTAATGAATATAATATCTCATTCACTACTTTATCATGGTAAGTAAATAATTACCCTCTTAATACCAGACCTACTAGCCATGACTCACCATGCCATGTAGTGTTAAGTCGATATAGTGGAGTCAGTGTTATTGTAAGGCGATGTAGTGTAAGGTTGATGTAGTGGAACCAGAATTATTGTAAGGTGATGTCGTGTTAGGTCGATGTTGTATTATTGTCATGTGATGCGATGTAGGGTTAGGTCAACGTAATGCAGCCAGTCTTATTTTCAGGAAATGTAGTGTTTTGTTTGATGTAGCGGATCCAGTATCATTATTGGGCGAGGTAGTGTTAGATTGATGTAGGGGACCCAGTATTATTATCAAATTGAAATAAAATCAAACGGCCTGATAAAGCATGGCTATCCCCCGTGAGGGTGTCCAGGCACTTAGAATCCTGTTGCCTGGAGGATTCAGTGGAACAGCCGTGGTTTGAGTGCCTTCCTGAATTCCAGCAGAGAGGTTGGGTTCCGGGGGTTAAGGGGGAGGCCGTTCTAGCACTTCACAGCGAGGTAGGAGAAGGAGCGTCCCCCACTGTTGCTTCAGCGTCAGCTGAAAGGGAAAGCAGGAGTCGGCTGGGCGGGCGCCTCCTGCCCAACCCCTCACTTTCAGTATGGGTAAAACAGGAGGAGTCCAAGGCAGCTGCGTGTCAGCGGTGCGCCGTGCGCGCAGGGCCCTGTGACATCACTAGTCCACCAGAGCACACACGAGGCGAGGGAGCAGATGAATGGAGGGCCGGCATCAGTTCAGGCGGTGTTTGATCTACGCTGGTCCTGGGTTGTGTAGGGCTTTGTAGGTGTTGATCAGCCTCTTGGGTTGCATCTCTTCCGATGGAGAGCCAGTGGAGCTTCTTGAGGTGGGGGTGGTTAATGTGGGTCCAGTTAGGGAAGTCGAGGATGAATGTGGCTGCTGAGTTCTGTAAGGTCTGTGTGGTATTCTCCATTCCTATCTGGAACCTCGAACACTCGGAGTGAAGAGTTGTTCCAGGGTTCCAGATGAATCGGTTGGCTCAAGCTTGTAAGAGGTTTATTTCTTATCTCTACAATAAACCTATTAATCTACTACATCCTGGTTCCTGTATCATCATTTGAAGAGAACACTTCACTGGCGACGTTGAGGAAACGATCCAAGTACTTACAAGCTTGAAGCCCTGCTTTCGTGCAGATCAAGACTACCGTTATTGATTTCTGGCCGGCGATTTTCTTCTCAGTGTCACCGAAGTTTATTGTGGCGATGCTTTCCTGATTGCCGAAAGTCCCGCTTTTCCACGTGTAGCGGTAGACTTTTATTCATTTATTGCTCTTTTTCTGTATTTTGGCCATCATCGCCCAGTGCGCTCCGCATATTTAACGCATGCGCTATAATGTCTGCTGCTTGATTGGCTGCCTCCATGCATTCCAGTGACTCTGCACGCATTACGTTACACGCTGTCAACGTGAATTCTGCGCTTATGGCTATGCGTTCCAGCGAAATTACGCGTGCGTTTCACTAACCTGAACTGCATTGTGACATCATCGAGTTCTTCTCTTCAAGGAAATAAATCGAACTCGTCATTTTTAGTCCCTGCATTGTGACGTACTGAGGAAGAAAATTCATTTTTCAATTGTACAAAGTGTCTCTGTTATTTACTCGGCCAAGACAATGGATATGATTGTGATTCACTGAAGAATTTACTTTCACCTTTATGGCTGCCTACGATCTCATTACTTAACACTGCATTACTTCATTTTTAATTATTGGTGACTACATATTACTATTTGTGTAGTAAATTACAGTACCATCTCTATAGAAATTATAATTTATTTTAAGTTATTCTTTCTTGACAATTACATCCACACTTATACACTCAGCAATTGCCACTAATGGAAAATGTCAGTGCTCCACCACCATTTTTAGCTTCCCCTGGTGAACCAACTTTTGAATGGAAGCAATGGAGAGAAGGTTTTGAGGCATATTTAGAAGCTATAGATGGTAATGAATATACGGATAAACGCAAACTGGCAATTTTGAAACATTCTTTAGGAGCAGAAGGCAGACAAATTCTTAGTCATCTACCTCCCATTACAGATAATTCAAGTGATGATGAAGGTGACGTTTATGAGAATGCCATTATGCAGCTTGACAGACAATATATTAAAAAAGTCAATGAAGTTCTAGCTCGACATACATTTTTAAGTAGGTTACAGTTACCTAATGAACCTGTTGATACCTTTGTGAAAGACTTAAGAATTTTGCCAGCTAAATGCAATTATCAAAATTTTCATGACCAAATGCTAAGGAATCAATTAGTGCACAACGTTGCTGATGCAAAGTTACAGGACAAATTACTCGCGGCTAAGGATTTATCTCTTACAAAAGCACTTGATACTGCACATCGCTTTGAGGAAATGAAACTGGGAATGAAGGAACTAGCAGAGAAGAAGACAACAGCAGTAACATCAGAAGTTCACGTAGTCAGAAAGAAATCCGGAGAGAACTCTTACAACAAATATTCTCCTAATTCCAACAACAACAACAAGAAAGAAGTGATTTGCTTTAAGTGTGGATTTCCTGGTCATGTTGTTACTGACAAACGATGTCCAGCTATAGGTCAAATTTGTAGATATTGTGGGTCAAAAGAGCATTTTGCAAAAATGTGCAGAAACAGAAATAAGTTTAGAAACAGATCCACTGAAGTCAGGAATTCTAGATCTGACAATGTTAACGAAATTGATAGTGATATGGATGACTCAGAGAGTTTATTAACAGTTTATGAGATTGATGAAGACAAGAAAGATGCTCCATTTTGTATGTTGCAAGTAGGTAACGTATGTATAAAAGTTATGGCTGATTCTGGTGCCAGACACACTTATTGGTGATGAATGGTTAAAAGAATTTCCTGACGTGACTTTGCTTCCACCAGATGTTAAATTATTTGGGTATGGGAGAAAACCTATTGAAGTCTTAGGTTACTTTATCTCTGACCTTTCATTCAAAGGTAAAACGATATCTTCAAGGGTTTATGTAGCTAAGGAGGGTTCTTGCTTGTTAGGGTGGCCACAGCAGCGAGATTTAATGATCGTCCTTGACCCTAACCACCCTCAACAAGTGTTAGGATATGCAGACATCATCAGCCAAATGAATTGTATTACCGCAAGTGATTGGGAAAAGTTATTTCCAAGGGTATTTTCACCTAAATTGGGGTTACTCAAAACATTTGCACACAAGATTATTTTAAAGCATAATCCCATCCCTAAAGTCCATAAGGTAAGGGGCATTCCTTTACTATTAAGAGATTTTGTAAAGAAAGAACTTGAAAGACTTTGTGAATTGGACGTTATAGAAGAAATTGAATCGTCCGAATGGCTTTCTCCAGTAGTCGTAGCTCATAAGCCTAATGGCAAAGTGAGATTGTGTGTGGACATGAGAATTCTCAACTCCAGTGTTTGGGTCGACAGGCATTCCCTCCCTAACATCAGGGAAATGTTTTCTAAACTTAAAGATGCCACAATTTTCACGACATTAGATTTATCGAATGCATACCATCAAATAGCACTGCATGATGACAGCAGACATTTGACTTCTTTCATAACTACTGAGGGGGCATTCAGATGCAAAAGAATGCCGTTTGGGTTGGTGTCCGCCTCCTCTGTATTTCAAAGAGTCATGCATAAGTTATTTAAAGATTTAACCAATGTACTGTATTTTCAAGATGATATTTTAGTCTTTAGCAAGGATGTGAAAGAACATTCGGAAATTTTACATAAGGTATTATCGATTCTTCAAGACAATGGGTTGACATTGACCAAAGAGAAATACAAATTTGGTATGGATTCTGTTGATTATCTAGGCCAATCCATTAGCAAAAATGGTATCTCACCCAAACAAAGCTTAGTGAAAATAATTGAGGATGCCCCTGAACCCCAAAACAAGGATCAGCTTAGGTCTTTCCTTGGATTAGCTGAATACTATGCTAAATTCATTCCATCATTTGCTGATAAAACCAAACATTTAAGAAATTTAATGAGAAATCATCAAATTTTTAATTTGGATTTTGATTGCAAAAACCAATTTGTTTATCTCAAAAAATGTACAGCTTCCGCACCTGCTTTGTCTCCATTCGACACATCCTGTGAATCTGTTATTGTGTTGGATGCCAGTAATGTGGGTTTAGGTGCTGTACTTATGCAGAAGCAAAAGGGTTGTCTTGTCACCATTGCTTTTGCATCCAGACCCTTGAGAGGTGCAGAAGAGAAGTATTCTACTCTGGAGAAGGAAACTCTAGCCTGTTGGTGGGGAATTGAGTATTTTCGTAAATACGTTTATGGCACAGTATTCAAAGTCAGGACTGATCATCGCCCATTGGTAGACTTATTCACAACTAAGGGGTGTGAAAAGGCAACTGCCAGAATAGCTAGATGGCAATACAAACTACAAGAGTTTCATTTCCAGGTAGAATACATTCCTGGTGTAAAAAACGTTTTAGCCGACTGTTTATCTAGGCTACCTGTCAGTGGTGATAATCTTGTTGCAGCAGATGATATTCAAGATAGAGTTATTTCCATTTGTGAAGTGTCTAACGGTTGTATAAAATAAGAACAGTGGAGAGCTGCCTGTGATGAGGATGTTGAGCATAAAAGTGTTGTGTCTTTTGTCAAAGACAAATGGCCACAAAAAGCAGATCTATGTCCAGACCTATTGCCTTATTTTCAAATTGCTCATGAGTTAACTGTTCATAACGATTTTCTGTTGAGAGGTTTGCAACTGGTGGTTCCCCGTAACTTCATTAATGTTGTTTTGGATATGGCTCACGAGGGACATCCCGGAATGTCAAGCATGAAGAGAAGAATTAGGAGCGAATTTTGGTGGCCTGCCGTAGATAGGTGCATTGAGAGGAAGGTAAGGTCATGTATAGAGTGCAGTGTAAGTGACAAATCCCAGAAGACGATCAATTATCATCATGATCCTGTTTCTAGACCCTCTACGGTGTGGGAATGTGTGTCGGTTGACATCGCTGGACCTATGAGTTTTGGGCATAGTCCTGTGTATGCCATTGTGTTAATTGATCAATTTTCTCAATGGCCTGAGGTAAAATTCGTACCACATGTGACTTCCAAGATTATCATCCAATTTCTAAATGGCATTTTTGAAAAGGAAGGTTTTCCCTGTTCAATTTTATCTGATAACGGTGTACAGTTCACCTCTTTGGAAATGAAGGAATTTTTCGATAATCATGGTATTATTTACAAACGTTCATCTGTTTATTACCCACAAGGTAATGGTATAGTGGAACGTTGGATTAGAGTTCTTAAGGAAGATTTGCAACTTGCCTTGCGTACTGGGAAAAATTGTTATGATGCTGTAAGCAAGTTGTTATGGAATTATAGGAATACCCCTAGGAGTGACGGTGATTTATCACCCTTTGAAAAAATGCGTGGAAGGAAAGGATGCTGCAATTTAAATCAGCAGTGGATGAGGGATTTGCTTGGCTCTAAAAATAAAGTAGATAACTTCCCTATGTCAAGGAAACCTTACAGCACAAGTAGGGCCTCCACTAGTAGGACTTCTGATGCTTCCTGTTCTCTACTCTTTAACGTTGGTGACTGGGTACGTGTGAAAAAAGGTAGGTTTGTTCGCTGTGGTGAGTCTCGTTTTTCAAACCCTATGCAGGTGGTCAGGGTTGGTAAGCAAGTTGTGGAGTTGACTGATGGGAATGTTTGGAGCCTTTCAAATGTTGTGAGAGTTTCTAATGTTAATGACCCCCAGACTCCTTCTCTTTCAAATAGGAAAGGTCTGGGTCAATCCGTTAGAGTCAATTGGCGCAGGAAAAGCCAAGATTCTTCTAGTGCGGTTAGGGCCGGAGAATGTTTGAGACCAAGAGCAAGACAGGCACCCTCACGGTACAATGATTTTGTGATGTATAAGTGATTTATTGCAATTTCTAGGAATATTCAATGTACATCATCAATCTTCATTCTGTTATTTTCCCATAGACTTGCATTTCGTGTATGACATTATTGTATGGTTATTTGTTCATATTGTTGTTTTTCTTTCTTATATTGTTCAATGCTGTTATACTTGTTTCTTTTGTTTTTGCGTTGAGCTATGTGTGTATTTTTCATTTTTCTAGGAAGGGGGATGTGTGGTATTCTCCATTCCGATCTGTAACCTGGAACACTCGGAGTGAAGAGTTGTTCCAGGGTTCCAGATGAATCGGTTGGCTCAAGCTTGTAAGAGGTTTATTTCTTATCTCTACAATAAACCGATTAATCTACTACATCCTGGTTCCTGTATCATCATTTGAAGAGAACACTTCAGTCTGCAGTCTCTTCAGAGCTGTGAGGTCATTCCTACCTAGACTGCTTTGCCATAGCGCAGCGGGCTGGTGACGAGGGCTTGAATGATGGTGCATCTGGCATTGACCAGGAGCCATTTGAAGATCTTACGGAGTATTTTATTTATTTATTTATTTTATTTATATTCTTATAGCACGCCTGAATCAGCCCCGAAGGGGTATCTCCGCGCGTAGCTTCTGTAAGGGTTGAGAAACATATTAGGGGATGACAGTGTAGGGGAGCAGGAGGGAATTAATCTAGGGTAAAAAGGTATGTTTTTAATTTTTTCCTAAAAGAGAGGAGATTAGGGATTTGTCTCAGCTGTGGAGGCAAGGAGTTCCATAGCAAGGGGCCTTTGAGTGAGGGGGCCCGGCCTCCCTGTCTTGCTCTGGTCACTCTGGGCACCTGCATCAACATGGTGTTACTGGAGCGCAGAGCACGTCCAGGAGAGTAGGGGACAAAGATGTCTCTTAAGTATTTGGGACCGGACCCATAAATACACTTATGCATTATACAGCATAGTTTAAAGTTGACGCGTTGTCTCACCGGGAGCCAGTGAAGGTGAGAGAGGAGTGGGCGTGATGGGGTTCGGGGGGGGGCATTCAGGATGAGTCTTGCTGCAGTGTTCTGCACCACTTGCAATCTGCACAGTTGTTCTTGATTGGCAGAGATGAGTAGACCATTACAATAGTCTACCCGTCCGATGACCAGTGCTTGTACCAGAGTTTTCCTGTGGATGTCGGGCAGGAAGGGGAAGATGCGTCGTAGAAGACCAATTACTCGGAAACAGGTTCCCGTAACTTGATTGACATGGTCTTTTAGTATCAATGTTTGGTCTAGGCGCACTCCCAGATTTTTGATGGTCTGTTTTGGCACGGGGACAGGTCCTAGCTCAGGTGGCCACCAGTCCGGGGACCAAAGCAGGGAGGCCCCTCCAAACAACATGACTTCGGTTTTAGTCACATTGCATTGGAGGAAGTTCTGGGCCATCCAACCTGCCACAGCTCTCATACCATTTTGAAAGGATTGCATGACTGCAGGAGTGATGGTTTGGAAGGGAAACAACAGCTGGGTGTCATCAGCGTAGGAGATTGGGGAGAACCCGTAAGATCTTATGATGTCCGCCAAGGGGGCCACATATACGTTAAATAACGTGGGGCTCAGGCATGAGCCCTGTGGCACTCCCTTGGTGAGCTTCCTACAGATAGATTTGTGGGAGCCTAATTTGACACCTTGTTGCCTGTCCGTAAGAAAGCTTTCAAGCCACGCAAGGGCGGTCCCTTTTACTCCCACCTCCCTCAAGCGGCTGAGAAGAATTTTGTGCGACACCGTGTCGAAGACAGCGGACAAATCCAATAGCACCAGAATCACTGAGCTCCCCCTGTCAAGTGACATTCTGATGTTATCTGTTACTGACAGGAGGGCTGATTCGGTGCTATGGTTGGGCCTAAAACCAGATTGAGAGTGGTCTAGGCCGCCTGCTGCCTCGATGTAGTTGGACAGGTGCGCGTTGACGTGTTTCTCGGCAAGCTTACTAAGGTAAGGTAGGAGGGAGATGGGCCGGAGGTTGGAGAGCTCCGTCCAGGGGAGAGCAGCATTCTTACGGATGGGGTTCACCACCGCTCTTTTCCATTCAGTTGGTACGTAACCCTTCTTCAGAGACTGGTTGATTACACCTTGAATATGGGGGCCTAACAAAGTACTCAGGGAGGCTAAAGTTTTAGCAGGAATAAGGTCATCCGGGGACCCGGATTTTACATGTTAGAAGCTCTCTATTATTGATAGGAGGAAAAGTGGTCAACATGAAGTTAGTGTTTTCTGTGGGGAGGGGGGCAATCAGAGTGCCATTATCTGTTTGAGATGCTAGGATTTTATCATAAATGGATTCTATTTTGTTTTCAAAATATAGGGAGACTTCCTCGCATAAATTTTGTGAGAAGTCGTCTGGACTTACACATGCCATAGGCTTGACAAATGTCTCAAGAATCCTATAGAGTTCTTTCGGAGAATTGCCAGCTTCCGTGAGCTGTTGGGCTATGTTGTTTTTACGGGCAGCTTTAACGTGTTTATAGTAGTTTGTTTGGGCTGCACGGTGGGCCTTCTTGTTATCCTCCGAGTGGAATTTTCTCCACCTCTTCTCTATCCTCCTACCTTCTTGCTTCTCCTTTCTGAGAGCCTCGGTGTACCATTTTTCCTGTTTAGCCACAGGGAATTGCCTAAATGCTTTCAGGGGGGCAATTTTGTCAATGGCTACAGTAAGTGAGTCCTGAAATATTGTTAAGCTATGTTCCACTTCATCAGTGTCCTTAATATCTGGTTTTTCCCATACCTTTTGTAGTGCCTCCAATGTGAGTTTATGCCACTGTCTGCGCATAGTAGGGGGTAGGGATTTCTTACAGGAGCCTTTGTTAATATGTATAGTATGCAAAGAGTGAGGAAGCAGGCGGAGAAGACTGTGTTCATCTGGCTTTTCATGGTGTTCAGGATAATGCCAAGGTTGTGGGCGTGGTCTGTGGCGGAGTTGTTGGGGGTCCTAGTTCAGAAGGGCAGCAGGACTCATTGCACTGGGAGGTGTTGTTCCCAAAAATCAGAACTTCCATTTTGTTTGTGTTGAGTTTTAGGCAGTTGTCTTTCATCCAGTCAGCGACGCTTGTCATGCACCAAGTTGGCATTGAGGTGAAGGGGTCTTCGCACTGCTTAGTTTCTAAAATAATAAGCGCCAGGGCCTTGACTGGGAGGCCACGGCAGCTTGTACCACCCCTTGCCCCATCATCGCTGCCAGTGACGGCACCAAAAGAACTACTAACCCTCTCTATCACCTGCAAGTGCAACAGTACAGATTATTCCAGTGGGGGGAAGGGAGGGGGTAGGTGTTAGTACCTTTTCATGTATATAGTAATCATAAATAAACATCATTCTTCTCATCTCTAAATTAGATGAGCAGGATTACCATGAGGCAGGCTGTCATCAGTGCAGTGAAACCAATTGAGTGGCAGTGCTCAGCACAAGAAAGCACAGGTTCAAATTAAGCGCTTGTCTTCTGATAGCAAGAGGCAGAGAACGTGTCCTAACGGCTAGAGCAGTCGACCACGGAGCTGGGGAACCAGGTTCGAGTCTCGGCAGGGACGCTCAAAATTCTGTGATTCTGGGCAAATCGCTTAATCTCCCCGTGCCTAACAAAAAATAAAACATGAATGTGTCCGTCTGTAGAGTGCCTGGTGCTGGTGTAAAGCGGTCTGAAACCTTCGAGGCCTAGTTTGCGCTTTATAAAACTCCACAAAAAGAGGCTGAGCTGGGAGTCCTCTGCGTGGGATATGTTATTTAGTTCATGGGCTCTGGCGATGTTTGCCAGGGGCTCATGTTGGTGTTGAACAGGGTGAGGCTGAGGGAGGAGCCTCGAGGGACGCCACATATGATGTTCTCGGGTTCCAAGGTGGAAGGTGCGAGGTAAATTCTCTGGGTTCCTCCTGTAAGGAAGGAAGTGATCCATTTGAGGGCGTCTTCTTATATTTCAATGTGGTGAAGCCTCTTAATAAGGGTGTGGTGGGATACAGTGTCAAACGCTGCAGAGAAGTTGAGATGTAGCCGAGCAGGTGTTATTGTGATGCGACGAGGTGGATGCAATCTTTATTTGTCACATTCATGTTGTAACGTGATGGGATTTGTTTTTCAACAAGACCTTCAGTGCATTGGCAGTTCTGATTTCCAGAGACTCCCTGCAAAGGGGTTCTGCAAAGCTGCTCCACAGATCAAAAGACCAGGACATCTCTTTGGCTGATGCTCACCCGGCGGCTGGAGGACCTCGTCGGGCCGAGCCTGCTCCAGTGGCTCCGAAGCTGAGGTGCTCTGTGGAGATAAATGGCGCGAGGGGATGTCTGGAGGGCAGCCAGTCCCTGCCTCTGTGCAGCTTTGGAGCAGAGATGCCCTCGCATGAAGCTAAGCAATGAAATGAGCTGGAAGCATCCATCCTGCAGATGGAAGTCAAGCTGAAGCGATGCTGAGACGTCAGCTGAAAGGGAGAGCAGGAGACGGCTGGGCGGGCGCCTCCTGTCCAACCCCTCACTTTCAGTATGGGTAAAACAGGAGAGGGCAGATTTACAAGCCCCTTGCGCCACTTTTACGCCGCTGTTGCATCACTTTTGTGACGCAGCGGCGGCGCAAAAGATGCGCCTGGTGCAGGGTATTTACAACGTGACGCATCTCCCAGATGCGTCACGTTATAAAGCCCTGCGCCAGAAGAGGCGTACCATCGCAGGGGGAGGTGTTCCGGCACAGGAACGCCTCCCAAAAGTGGCTGAGTGAAATCTACAAGATTTCACTCAGTCACTTTTGGGGCCATGCTGCGTCAAAACCCTGCGCCTGCTTGAAGCAGGCGTAAGGATTGACGCAGCACTGTGCACATAGGGCCCTCCTGATCATTGCTGGAGCTGCGTCGTGCTTGTGGCGCAACTCCAGCAATGCACCGCTTTTACAGCACAGATGTGTGACGCATCTGTGCCATTTTTGCCGCATGGTGCACCGCATTGTAAATGTGGCGCATCAAGGGTGGCGGAGCTGAGTCGCACAATTGCTGGCGCATCCCTGCCGATATGCAGGGATGCGCCCATAATTGTAAATCTGCACCGAGTAGTCCAAGGCAGCTGCGTGTCAGCGGTGCGCCGTGCGCGCAGGGCCCTGTGGCATCACTTGTCCACCAGAACACACTGACACACGTACATTTTCTTATTACAAGCAAGCTCTGACGTCACATGTCTCAGGAGGCAGCAGAGGCTTGGACGATGATGAGTGAGGACACTAAATATTCTCTGGACAGACCTTTCCAGATCCTGTGTGTGAGAAGTTGGCCTGGCATATGCTGTCCACTATTCTAGTGGCAGTCTAAACGACCCTATTTGACGATAGGTTTAAAGACAACCTTTATAGAGAGCTATCCTAGTGGTAGCTGTGGAGAGCAGCCTTCAGGCTAAGTTTTGAAGGAATGTAAAGCAGCTTGTTTTACCAGTCTATAATCTCGTAAATGACCAAATGAAAGGAGAACCACACCAGGTACGTATATAAATATGCGTTTATTTCTAAACACTTCCTACTAATCTCTTGATGTGATTATAGGTCAAAGCACACAATTTACAATCACTAGATTCACAGTAAATAGCACAATACACGATAGGCCTCAGGAGAGGACCGAACCATATATTAAGAAAGTTGTATAAGAACCATGACTTGACTAGACACAGTGCCCAGAGCACGTAGAATAGCTGGGACCCCAAGGAACCACCCAAGTAGTGACACAGGGGACCCAGGGTGGACGCGTGCAGTGTGAGAACACAGCTGCGAGCTCCGTACAATCGTATGAGAAAGTCGGGGTTGGAATTTTAAAGATTAAGGACACTTAGGAGCAGACTTTAAGCAAACCCTTTGGAACTAAGACAGGTCTAAGGCCAGCACCCTTGACAGTACTGGAGTACTCGTGTTACCCATCTGAGGGAAGCCGGGTGCATAGGGGTAAAGTGGTGTCGGGAACGCTCGTCGATTTCAATGAGGTCTAGCAAAGAAGTGCTGCTGCCGATAAGAGAAGTGTCTGGTGCAATCCAAGCCTGGATCAGAGATGGAAAGAACCTGAAAACAGAGGGGACAGAGTCTGGGTCACTAGCCAGTGACCAGGGGCACGATAAACGAATGCCCACAGATGTCAGGTGCTCAGGTGCGAAAAGGTGAAGCTTGACTCTACAGCCACAGGTACCAGTAGATGTCGACAACAACCAGGATCCGGATGAAAGCTGTCCCATGAAGGATGTTGAATGCTGGGGGGTCAGTGCTTGGATTAAACACCAACAAGTCTTGGCCACTGCAACCCATGTGGTGCAAGAAAAGATGCTACGGTGCGGACCGGCAAGGTCCTGGTGACTCCCCAAGCGATGGAGAATCAGGGCACGTCTGTAGCAACCAGGGAAGTCCACTGTAGTGTAAGGATTCCTTCTCAGGAATCCACAGGTCATTGGACCAGGGATCGCATAGGGATCTCATGCGAAAACACACAGGGCAGCTCACGGAACACTCGTGCAGTGTAGGCCGGCATTCTTCAGTGGAAGTGCTGCTCAGGGTCAGGGCTACACGTAACCCAAAGCTCAGCCTCGGATGTCACCTCAAAGCTGATGCTCCTGCAAATCATCGTGGTGTCCAGGGGTTCGTGTTGCACTGTCTCAACGAGGGATACAGGCCTCAGACTTTCTGTGGGCACTAATCGACCTCAGAGTAGGCCTAGGTAGTGAATTCGGTTCCGCTGCGACACTGTGCTCACTGCCACACCATCCTCACTGCCCCACTCTGTTCACTGCCACACTGTGCTCACTGCCACACTGTGCTCACTGCCTAACAACGTTGCTCGTCTTGGACCAGTGCCCGGAGAAATGGTAGTAAACTTTATTGTTCAGTTAATAAAAACCATTACAATCAGATAAAATGAGGTTAAAGCAGTTAAATATGTAAAGTGCCATTTGCAAGCCAGGGTGCAGAAAAAGTGAGCAATCAGTGCATTACAGCAATATGGAGGCTAAAATGAGCAGACCTGGCTCCGAATGCAGGTGTCGGTAGAAAGTGTACAGAACATGGACTCGCGTCTACAAACACGACTGCTCTGCAACTGATGAAGCTGTGAACCCACATCTACAAACACAACTGCTCTCACCTGATGGAGCTGGGGACCCGCGTCTACAAACACGAATGCTCTCACCTGATGGAGATGTGGACCCGCGTCTACAAACACGCCTGCTCTCACCTGATGGAGCTGTGGACCCGCATCTACAAACACGACTGCTCTCATCTGATGGAGCTGTGGACCCACGTCTACAAACACGAATGCTCTCACCTGATGGAGATGTGGAACCGCGTCTACAAACACGACTGCTCTCACCTGATGAAGCTGTGGACCTGCGTCTATAAACACAACTGCTCTCACCTGATGGAGCTGTGGCCCGTGTCTATAAAAACGACCACTCTAACCTGATGGAGATGTGGGCCTGCGTCTAGAAACACGACTGCTCTGCAGCTGATGGAGCTGTGGACCCGCGTCTACAAACACGACTGCTCTCACCTGATGGCGATGTGGACCCGCGTCTACAAACACGACGACTCTCACCTGATGGAGATTTGGACACAAATCTACAAACACGATTGCTCTCACCTGATGGAGCTGGGAACCCGCGTCTACAAAGACGACTGCTCTCCTCTGATGGAGCTGTGGACCCGCGCCTACAAGCACGACTGCTCTGCAGCTGATGGAGATGTGGACCCGCGTCTACAAACACGACTGCTCTCACCTGATGGAGATGTGGACACGCGTATACAAACATGAATGCTCTCACCTGATGGATATGTGGACAAGCATCTACAAACACGACTGCTCTCACCTGATGGAGTTGTGGACCCGCGTCGACAAACATGACAACTCTCACCTGATGGAGATGTGGACACGCGTCTACAAACACAACTGCTCTCACCTGATGGAGATGTGGACATGCCTCTACAAACACGACTGCTCTCACCGGATAGAGATGAGGACACGCGTCTCCAAACACGACTGCTCTCACCTGGAGATGTGGACAAGCGTCTACAAACACGACTTCTTTCGCCTGTTGGAGCTGTCGACCAGCGTCTTCAAAAACGACTGATCTCACCTGATGGAGATGTGGACACGCGTCTACAAACACAACTGCTCTCACCTGATGGAGATGTGGACACGGGTCTACAAACACGACTGCTCTCATCTGATGGAGCTGTGGACCCATGTCTACAAACACAACTGCTCTCGTCTGATGGAGCTGTGGACTCACACCTACAAGCACGACTGCTCTGCAGCTGAAGGAGATGTGGACCAGCGTCTACAAACATGACTGCTCCCACCTGATGGAGATGTGGACCCGTGTCTACAAACATGACTGCTCTCACCAGATGGACATGTGGACACGTGTCTACAAACACGACTGCTCTGCAGCTGATGGAGCTGTGGACCCACGTCTACAATCACGACAGCTCTCATCTGATGGAGATGTGGACACGCGTCTACAAACACGACTGCTCTCACCTGATGGAGATGTGGACCCACGTCTACAAACACGACTGCTCTCAACTGATGGAGATGTGGACACGCGTCTACAAACATGACTGCTCTCACCTGATGGAGATGTGGATCTGCGTCTACAAACACGACTGCTCTCACCTGATGGGGATGTGGACCCGTGTCTACAAACGCGACTGCTCTCACCTGATGGAGTTGTGAACCCGTTTTGACAAACATGACCACTCTCACCTGATGGAGATGTGGACACGCGTCTACAAAAACAACTGCTCTCACCTGATGGAGATGTGGACACGCGTCTACAAACACGACTGCTCTCACCTGATGGAGCTGTGAACCCACGTCTACAAACATGACTGCTCTCACCTGATGGAGATGTGGACATGCGTCTACAAACATGACTGCTCCCACCTGATGGAGATGTGGACCCGTGTCTACAAACACGACTGCTCTCACCTGATGGAGCTGTGGACCTGCGTCTATAACCACAACTGCTCTCACCTGATGGAGCTGTGGACCCGCGTCTATAAACACGACCACTCTCACCTGATGGAGATGTGGTCCTGCGTCTAGAAACACGACTGCACTGCAGCTGATGGAGCTGTGGACCCGCGTCTACAAACACGACTGCTCTCACCTGATGGCGACGTGGACCCGCGTCTACAAACACGACGACTCTCACCTGATGGAGATTTGGACACAAATCTACAAACACGATTGCTCTCACCTGATGGAGCTGTGAACCCGCGTCTACAAAGACGACTGCTCTCCTCTGATGGAGCTGTGGACCCACCCCTACAAGCACGACCACTCTGCAGCTGATGGAGATGTGGACCCGCGTCTACAAACACGACTGCTCTCACCTGATGGAGATATGGACACGCGTATACAAACATGAATGCTCTCACCTGATGGAGATGTGGACAAGCGTCTACAAACACAACTGCTCTCACCTGATGGAGTTGTGGACCCACGTCGACAAACACGACCACTCTCACCTGATGGAGATGTGGACACGCGTCTACAAACACAACTGCTCTCACCTGATGGAGATGTGGACATACGTCTACAAACACGACTGCTCTCACCTGATGGAGATGTGGACACGCGTCTACAAACACGACTGCTCTCACCTGATGAAGATGTGGACAAGCGTCTACAAACATGACTGCTTTCGCCTGTTGGAGCTGTCGACCAGCGTCTTCAAAAAGGACTGCTCTCACCTGATGGAGATGTGGACACGCGTCTACAAACACAACTGCTCTCACTTGATGGAGATGTGGACATGCGTCTACAAACACAACTGCTCTCACCTGATAGAGATGAGGACACGCGTCTCCAAACACGACTGCTCTCACCTGATGGAGATGTGGACAAGCGTCTACAAACACGACTGCTTTCGCCTGTTGGAGCTGTCGACCAGCGTCTTCAAAAACGACTGATCTCACCTGATGGAGATGTGGACACATGTCTACAAACACAACTGCTCTCACCTGATGGAGATGTGGACACTGGTCTATAAACACGACTGCTCTGCAGCTTATGAAGTTGTGGATCTGGGTCTACAAACACGACTGCTCTCACCTGATGGAGCTGTGGACCCATGTCTATAAACACAACTGCTCTAGTCTGATGGAGCTGTGGACTCACACCTACAAGCACGACTGCTCTGCAGCTGAAGGAGATGTGGACCAGCGTCTACAAACATGACTGCTCCCACTTGATGGAGATGTGGACCCGTGTCTACAAACATGACTGCTCTCACCAGATGGACATGTGGACACGTGTCTACAAACACGACTGCTCTGCAGCTGATGGAGCTGTGGACCCACGTCTACAAACACGACTGCTCTCACCTGATGGAGATGTGGACACGCGTCTACAAACACGACTGCTCTCACCTGATGGAGATGTGGACCCACGTCTACAAACACAACTGCTCTCAACTGATGGAGATGTGGACACACGTCTACAAATCATGCTCTCACCTGATGGAGATGTGGATCTGCGTCTACAAACACGACTGCTCTCACCTGATGGGGATGTGGACCCGTGTCTACAAACGCGACTGCTCTCACCTGATGGAATTGTGGACCCGTTTTGACAAACATGACCACTCTCACCTGACGGAGATGTGGACACGCATCTACAAAAACAACTGCTCTCACCTGATGGAGCTGTGGACCCACGTCTACAAACATGACTGCTCTCACCTGATGGAGATGTGGATCTGCGTCTACAAACACGACTGCTCTCACCTGATGGGGATGTGGACCCGTGTCTACAAACGCGACAGCTCTCACCTGATGGAGTTGTGAACCCGTTTTGACAAACATGACCACTCTCACCTGATGGAGATGTGGACACGCGTCTACAAAAACAACTGCTCTCACCTGATGGAGATGTGGACACGCGTCTACAAACACGACTGCTCTCACCTGATGGAGCTGTGAACCCACGTCTACAAACATGACTGCTCTCACCTGATGGAGATGTGGACATGCGTCTACAAACATGACTGCTCCCACCTGATGGAGATGTGGACCCGTGTCTACAAACACGACTGCTCTCACCTGATGGAGCTGTGGACCTGCGTCTATAACCACAACTGCTCTCACCTGATGGAGCTGTGGACCCGCGTCTATAAACACGACCACTCTCACCTGATGGAGATGTGGTCCTGCGTCTAGAAACACGACTGCACTGCAGCTGATGGAGCTGTGGACCCGCGTCTACAAACACGACTGCTCTCACCGGATGGCGACGTGGACCCGCGTCTACAAACACGACGACTCTCACCTGATGGAGATTTGGACACAAATCTACAAACACGATTGCTCTCACCTGATGGAGCTGGGAACCCGCGTCTACAAAGACGACTGCTCTCCTCTGATGGAGCTGTGGACCCACCCCTACAAGCACGACCACTCTGCAGCTGATGGAGATGTGGACCCGCGTCTACAAACACGACTGCTCTCACCTGATGGAGATATGGACACGCGTATACAAACATGAATGCTCTCACCTGATGGAGATGTGGACAAGCGTCTACAAACACAACTGCTCTCACCTGATGGAGTTGTGGACCCACGTCGACAAACACGACCACTCTCACCTGATGGAGATGTGGACACGCGTCTACAAACACAACTGCTCTCACCTGATGGAGATGTGGACATACGTCTACAAACACGACTGCTCTCACCTGATGGAGATGTGGACACGCGTCTACAAACACGACTGCTCTCACCTGATGGAGATGTGGACAAGCGTCTACAAACATGACTGCTTTCGCCTGTTGGAGCTGTCGACCAGCGTCTTCAAAAAGGACTGCTCTCACCTGATGGAGATGTGGACACGCGTCTACAAACACAACTGCTCTCACTTGATGGAGATGTGGACATGCGTCTACAAACACAACTGCTCTCACCTGATAGAGATGAGGACACGCGTCTCCAAACACGACTGCTCTCACCTGATGGAGATGTCGACAAGCGTCTACAAACACGACTGCTTTCGCCTGTTGGAGCTGTCGACCAGCGTCTTCAAAAACGACTGATCTCACCTGATGGAGATGTGGACACATGTCTACAAACACAACTGCTCTCACCTGATGGAGATGTGGACACTGGTCTATAAACACGACTGCTCTGCAGCTTATGAAGTTGTGGATCTGGGTCTACAAACACGACTGCTCTCACCTGATGGAGCTGTGGACCCATGTCTATAAACACAACTGCTCTAGTCTGATGGAGCTGTGGACTCACACCTACAAGCACGACTGCTCTGCAGCTGAAGGAGATGTGGACCAGCGTCTACAAACATGACTGCTCCCACTTGATGGAGATGTGGACCCGTGTCTACAAACATGACTGCTCTCACCAGATGGACATGTGGACACGTGTCTACAAACACGACTGCTCTGCAGCTGATGGAGCTGTGGACCCACGTCTACAAACACGACTGCTCTCACCTGATGGAGATGTGGACACGCGTCTACAAACACGACTGCTCTCACCTTATGGAGATGTGGACCCACGTCTACAAACACAACTGCTCTCAACTGATGGAGATGTGGACACACGTCTACAAATCATGCTCTCACCTGATGGAGATGTGGATCTGCGTCTACAAACACGACTGCTCTCACCTGATGGGGATGTGGACCCGTGTCTACAAACGCGACTGCTCTCACCTGATGGAATTGTGGACCCGTTTTGACAAACATGACCACTCTCACCTGACGGAGATGTGGACACGCATCTACAAAAACAACTGCTCTCACCTGATGGAGCTGTGGACCCACGTCTACAAACATGACTGCTCTCACCTGATGGAGATGTGGACATGCGTCTACAAACATGACTGCTCCCACCTGATGGAGATGTGGACCCGCGTCTACAAACACGACTGCTCTATCTGATGGAGCTGTGGACCCGCGTCTACAAACACGAATGCTCTCAACTGATGGAGATGTGGACCAGTGTCTACAAACACGACTGCTCTCACCTGATGGAGCTGTGGACCTGCGTCTATAACCACAACTGCTCTCACCTGATGGAGCTGTGGACCCGCGTCTATAAACACGACCACTCTCACCTGATGGAGATGTGGGCCTGTGTCTAGAAACACGACTGCTCTGCAGCTGATGGAGCTGTGGACCCGCGTCTACAAACATGACTGCTCTCACCTGATGGCGACGTGGACCCGCGTCTACAAACACGACGACTCTCACCTGATGGAGATTTGGACACAAATCTACAAACACGATTGCTCTCACCTGATGGAGCTGGGAACCCGCGTCTACAAAGACGACTGCTCTCCTCTGATGGAGCTGTGGACCCGCGCCTACAAGCACGACTGCTCTGCAGCTGATGGAGATGTGGACCCGCGTCTACAAACACGACTGCTCTCACCTGATGGAGATATGGACACGCGTATACAAACATGAATGCTCTCACCTGATGGAGATGTGGACAAGCGTCTACAAACACGACTGCTCTCACCTGATGGAGTTGTGGACCCGCGTCGACAAACACGACCACTCTCACCTGATGGAGATGTGGACACGCATCTACAAACACAACTGCTCTCACCTGATGGAGATGTGGACATGTGTCTACAACACGACGGCTCTCACCGGATTGAGATGTGGACACGCGTCTACAAACACGACTGCTCTCACCTGATGGAGATGTGGACAAGCGTCTACAAACATGACTGCTTTCGCCTGTTGGAGCTGTCGACCAGCGTCTTCAAAAAGGACTGCTCTCACCTGATGGAGATGTGGACACGCGTCTACAAACACAACTGCTCTCACCTGATGGAGATGTGGACACGGGTCTACAAACACGACTGCTCTGCGGCTGATGGAGTTGTGGATCCGGGTCTACAAACACGAATGCTCTCACCTGATGGAGCTGTGGACCCATGTCTACAAACACAACTGCTCTCGTCTGATGGAGCTGTGGACTCACACCTACAAGCACGACTGCTCTGCAGCTGAAGGAGATGTGGACCAGCGTCTACAAACATGACTACTCCCACCTGATGGCGACGTGGACCCGCGTCTACAAACACGACGACTCTCACCTGATGGAGATTTGGACACAAATCTACAAACACGATTGCTCTCACCTGATGGAGCTGGGAACCCGCGTCTACAAAGACGACTGCTCTCCTCTGATGGAGCTGTGGACCCGCGCCTACAAGCACGACTGCTCTGCAGCTGATGGAGATGTGGACCCGCGTCTACAAACACGACTGCTCTCACCTGATGGAGATATGGACACGCGTATACAAACATGAATGCTCTCACCTGATGGAGATGTGGACAAGCGTCTACAAACACGACTGCTCTCACCTGATGGAGTTGTGGACCCGCGTCGACAAACACGACCACTCTCACCTGATGGAGATGTGGACACGCATCTACAAACACAACTGCTCTCACCTGATGGAGATGTGGACATGTGTCTACAACACGACGGCTCTCACCGGATTGAGATGTGGACACGCGTCTACAAACACGACTGCTCTCACCTGATGGAGATGTGGACAAGCGTCTACAAACATGACTGCTTTCGCCTGTTGGAGCTGTCGACCAGCGTCTTCAAAAAGGACTGCTCTCACCTGATGGAGATGTGGACACGCGTCTACAAACACAACTGCTCTCACCTGATGGAGATGTGGACACGGGTCTACAAACACGACTGCTCTGCGGCTGATGGAGTTGTGGATCCGGGTCTACAAACACGAATGCTCTCACCTGATGGAGCTGTGGACCCATGTCTACAAACACAACTGCTCTCGTCTGATGGAGCTGTGGACTCACACCTACAAGCACGACTGCTCTGCAGCTGAAGGAGATGTGGACCAGCGTCTACAAACATGACTACTCCCACCTGATGGAGATGTGGACCCGTGTCTACAAACATGACTGCTCTCACCAGATGGACATGTGGACATATGTCTACAAACACGACTGCTCTGCAGCTGATGGAGCTGTGGACCGGCGTCTACAAAAATGACCACTCTCACCTGCTGGAGATGTGGACACGCGTCTATAAACACGACTGCTCTCACCTGATGGGGATGTGGACCCGTGTCTACAAACACGACTGCTCTCACCTGATGGAGCTGTGGACCCGCGTATACAAAAACAACTGCTCTCACCTGATGGAGCCGTGGACCCGCGTCTACAAACACAACTGCTCTCACTTGATGAAGATGTGGACACGCGTCTACAAACACGACTGCTCTCACCTGATGGAGCTGTGGACCCACGTCTACAAACACGACTGCTCTGCAACTGATGTATCTGTGAACCCACATCTACAAACACAACTGCTCTCACCTGATGGAGCTGGGGACCCGCGTCTACAAACACGAATGCTCTTACCTGTTGGAGATGTGGACCCACGTCTACTAACACGCCTGCTCTCTCCTGATGGAGCTGTGGACCCGCGTCTACAAACACGACTGCTCTCATCTGATGGAGCTGTGGACCCACATCTACAAACACGAATGCTCTCACCTGATGGAGATGTGGACCCGTATCTACAAACACGACTGCTCTCACCTGATGGAGCTGTGGACCCGCGTCTATAAACACGACCACTCTCACCTGATGGAGATGTGGGCCTGCGTCTAGAAACACGACTGCTCTGCAGCTGATGGAGCTGTGGACCCGCGTCTACAAACATGACAGCTCTCACCTGATGGCGACGTGGACCCGTGTCTACAAACACGATGACTCTCACCTGATGGAGATTAGGGCACAAATCTACAAACACGATTGCTCTCACCTGATGGAGCTGGGAACCCGCGTCTACAAAGACGACTGCTCTCCTCTGATGGAGCTGTGGACCCGTGCCTACAAGCACGACTGCTCTGCAGCTGATGTAGATGTGGACCCGCGTCTACAAACACGACTGCTCTCACCTGATGGAGATGTGGACACGCGTATACAAACATGAATGCTCTCACCTGATGGATATGTGGACAAGCATCTACAAACACGACTGCTCTCACCTGATGGAGTTGTGGACCCGCGTCGACAAACACGACAACTCCCACCTGATGGAGATGTGGACACGCGTAAACAAACACCACTGCTCTCACCTGATGGAGATGTGGACATGCGTCTACAAACACCACTGCTCTCACCTGATAGAGATGAGGACACACGTCTCCAAACACGACTGCTCTCACCTGATGGAGATGTGGACAAGCGTCTACAAACACGACTTCTTTCGCCTTTTGGAGCTGTCGACCAGCGTCTTCAAAAACGACTGATCTCACCTGATGGAGATGTGGACACGCGTCTACAAACACAACTGCTCTCACCTGATGGAGATGTGGACACAGGTCTACAGACACGACTGCTCTGCAGCTGATGGAGTTGTGGATCTGGGTCTACAAACACGACTGCTCTCACCTGATGGAGCTGTAGAGCCATGTCTACAAACACAACTGCTCTCGTCTGATGGAGCTGTGGACTCACACCTACAAGCACGACTGCTCTGCAGCTGAAGGAGATGTGGGCCAGCGTCTACAAACATGACTGCTCCCACCTGATGGAGATGTGGACCCGTGTCTACAAACGTGACTGCTCTCACCAGATGGACATGTGGACACGTGTCTACAAACATGACTGCTCTGCAGCTGATGGAGCTGGGGACCCACGTCTACAATCACGACTGCTCTCACCTGATGGAGATGTGGACACGCGTCTACAAACACGACTGCTCTCACCTGATGGAGATGTGGACACGCGTCTACAAACATGACTGCTCTCACCTGATGGAGATGTGGATCTACGTCTACAAACACGACTGCTCTCACCTGATGGGGATGTGGACTTGTGTCTACAAACGCGACTGCTCTCATCTGATGGAGTTGTGGACCCGTTTTGACAAACATGACCACTCTCACCTGATGGAGATGCGGACACGCGTCTACAAAAACAACTGCTCTCACCTGATGGAGATGTGGACACGCATCTACAAACATGACTGCTCTCACCCGATGGAGCTGTGGGCCCACGTCTACAAACATGACTGCTCTCACCTGATGGAGATGTGGACATGCGTCTACAAACATGACTGCTCTCACCTGATGGAGCTGTGAACCTGCGTCTATAACCACAACTGCTCTCACCTGATGGAGCTGTGGACCCGCGTCTATAAACACGACCACTCTAACCTGATGGAGATGTGGTCCTGCGTCCAGAAACACGACTGCACTGCAGCTGATGGAGCTGTGGACCCGCGTCTACAAACACGACTGCTCTCACCTGATGGCGACGTGGACCCGCGTCTACAAACACGACTGCTCTCCTCTGATGGAGCTGTGGACCCGCGCCTACAAGCACGACTGCTCTGCAGCTGATGGAGATGTGGACCCGCGTCTACAAACACGACTGCTCTCACCTGATGGAGATATGGACACGCGTATACAAACATGAATGCTCTCACCTGATGGAGATGTGGACAAGCGTCTACAAACATGACTGCTCTCACCTGATGGAGTTGTGGACCCGCGTCGACAAACACGACCACTCTCACCTGATGGAGATGTGGACACGCGTCTACAAACACAACTGCTCTCACCTGATGGAGATGTGGACATGCGTCTACAAACACGCCTGCTCTCACCTGATGGAGATGTGGACACGCATCTATAAACATGACTGCTCTCACCTGATGGAGATGTGGACAAGCGTCTACAAACATGACTGCTTTCGCCTGTTGGAGCTGGCGACCAGCGTCTTCAAAAAGGACTGCTCTCACCTGATGGAGATGTGGACATGCGTCTACAAACGCAACTGCTCTCACCTGATGGAGATGTGTACATGCGTCTACAAACACGACTGCTCTCACCTGATAGAGATGAGGACACGCGTCTCCAAACACGACTGCTCTCACCTGATGGAGATGTGGACAAGCGTCTACAAACACGACTGCTTTCGCCTGTTGGAACTGTCGACCAGCGTCTTCAAAAACGACTGATCTCACCTTATGGAGATGTGGACACGTGTCTACAAACACAACTGCTCTCACCTGATGGAGATGTGGACACGGGTCTCCAAACACGACTGCTCTGCAGCTGATGGAGTTGTGGATCTGGGTCTACAAACACGACTGCTCTCACCTGATGGAGCTGTGGACCCATGTCTACAAACACAACTGCTCTCGTCTGATGGAGCTGTGGACTCACACCTACAAGCACAACTGCTCTGCAGCTGAAGGAGATGTGGACCAGCGTCTACAAACATGACTGCTCCCACCTGATGGAGATGTGGACCCGTGTCTACAAACATGACTGCGCTCACCAGATGGACATGTGGACACGTGTCTACAAACACGACTGCTCTGCAGCTGATGAAGCTGTGGACCCACGTCTACAAACACGACTACTCTCACCTGATGGAGATGTGGACACGCGTCTACAAACATGACTGCTCTCACCTGATGGAGATGTGGACCCACGTCTACAAACACGACTGCTCTCAACTGATGGAGATGTGGACACGCGTCTACAAACATGACTGCTCTCACCTGATGGAGATGTGGATCTGCGTCTACAAACACGACTGCTCTCACCTGATGGGGATGTGGACCCGTGTCTACAAACGCGACTGCTCTCACCTGATGGAGTTGTGGACTCGTTTTGACAAACACGACTGCTCTCACTTGATGGAGATATGGACACGCGTCTACAAACACGACTGCTCTCACCTGATGGAGCTGTGGACCCACATCTACAAACACGACTGCTCTGCAACTGATGTATCTGTGAACCCACATCTACAAACACAACTGCTCTCACCTGATGGAGCTGGGGACCCGCGTCTACAAACACGAATGCTCTCACCTGTTGGAGATGTGGACCCACGTCTACAAACACGCCTGCTCTCACCTGATGGACCTGTGGACCCGCGTCTACAAACACGACTGCTCTCATCTGATGCAGCTGTGGACCCACGTCTACAAACACGAATGCTCTCACCTGATGGAGATGTGGACCCGTGTCTACAAACACGACTGCTCTCACCTGATAGAGCTGTGGACCTGTGTCTATAACCACAACTGCTCTCACCTGATGGAGCTGTGGACCCGCGTCTATAAACACGACCACTCTCACCTGATGGAGATGTGGGCTTGCGTCTAGAAACACGACTGCTCTGCAGCTGATGGAGCTGTGGACCCGCGTCTACAAACATGACTGCTCTCACCTGATGGCGACGTGGACCCGCGTCTACAAACACGATGACTCTCACCTGATGGAGATTAGGGCACAAATCTACAAACACGATTGCTCTCACCTGATGGAGCTGGGAACCCGCGTCTACAAAGATGACTGCTCTCCTCTGATGGAGCTGTGAACCCGCGCCTACAAGCACGACTGCTCTGCAGCTGATGGAGCTGTGGACCCGCGTCTACAAACACGAATGCTCTCACCTGATGGAGATGTGGACACGCGTATACAAACATGAATGCTCTCACCTGATGGAAATGTGTACAAGCGTCTACAAACACGACTGCTCTCACCTGATGGAGTTGTGGACCCGCGTCCACAAACACGACCACTCTGACCTGATGGAGATGTGGACACGTGTCTACAAAAACAACTGCTCTCACCTGATAGAGCTGTGGACCTGTGTCTATAACCACAACTGCTCTCACCTGATGGAGCTGTGGACCCGCGTCTATAAACACGACCACTCTCACCTGATGGAGATGTGGTCTTGCGTCTAGAAACACGACTGCTCTGCAGCTGATGGAGCTGTGGACCCGCGTCTACAAACATGACTGCTCTCTCCTGATGGCGACGTGGACCCGCGTCTACAAACACGATGACTCTCACCTGATGGAGATTAGGGCACAAATCTACAAACACGATTGCTCTCACCTGATGGAGCTGGGAACCCGCATCTACAAAGATGACTGCTCTCCTCTGATGGAGCTGTGGACCCGCGCCTACAAGCACGACTGCTCTGCAGCTGATGGAGATGTGGATCCGCGTCTACAAACACGACTGCTCTCACCTGATGGAGATGTGGACACGCGTATACAAACATGAATGCTCTCACCTGATGGAAATGTGTACAAGCGTCTACAAACACGACTGCTCTCACCTGATGGAGTTGTGAACCCGCGTCCACAAACACGACCACTCTCACCTGATGGAGATGTGGACACGTGTCTACAAAAACAACTGCTCTCACCTGATGGAGATGTGGACATGCGTCTACAAACACGACTGCTCTCACCTGATGGAGATGTGGACACGCGTCTACAAATACGACTGCTCTCACCTGATGGAGATGCGGACAAGCGTCTACAAACAAGACTGCTTTCGCCTGTTGGAGCTGTCGATCAGCGTCTTCGAAAACAACTGCTTTCACCTGATGGAGATGTGGACACGCGTCTACAAACACAACTGCTCTCACCTGATGGAGATGTGGACACGGGTCTACAAACATGACTGCTCTGCACCTGATGGAGCTGTGGACCCATGTCTACAAACACAACTGCTCTCGTCTGATGGAGCTGTGGACTCACACCTACAAGCACGACTGCTCTGCAGCTGAAGGAGATGTGGACACGCGTCTACAAACACGACTGCTCGCACCTGATGGAGATGTGGACCCACGTCTACAAACATGACTGCTCTCAACTGATGGAGATGTGGACACGCGTCTACAAACATGACTGCTCTCACCTGCTGATGAAGATGTGGACCTGCGTCTACAATCAATCAAACACTCACACCCAGTCAAAAGATCTGGGTTTAATCCATCACCGTTCTTTAGCCCACTCTGCCACCCCAGTTCAGACATGGCTATATGCAAATCAGTCTGACCCTGTGCCTCATGGGAACAGAACAGCCCGAACTGCCAAGCCATGTCTTCCCTGGACCGGAAAAAAGCTTCTGAGGACCGGTTTCTGGCATTCCAGCCGTCTTCAGCCCGGCTTGCTTGAATCCAGTGGCAAAGTGAGCAAGAGACTCACGTCTGAGCATACCCTGCCACACATATGGTGGCCAAAAGCAGGTAGAAAAGGGGGTGGTGATGGACAGAGCATCTGAATCAATCAAACACTCACACCCAGTCAAAAGATCTGGGTTTAAACCATCACCGTTCTTTAGCCCACTGTGCCACCCCAGTTCAGACATGGCTATATGAAAATCAGTCTGACCCTGTGTCTCATGGGAACAGTGCAGCCTGAACTGCCAAGCCATGTCTCCCTGGACCGGAAAAAAGCTTCCGAGGACCGGTTTCTGGCATTCCAGCCGTCTTCAGCCCGGCTTGCTTGAATCCAGTGGCAAAGTGAGCAAGGGACTCACGTCTGAGCATACCCTGCCACACTTATGGTGGCCATAAGCGGTACAAAAGGGGCTGGTGATGGACGGAGCATCTGAATCAATCAAGCACTCACACCCAGTCAAAAGATCTGGGTTTAATCCATCACCGTTCTTTAGCCCACTCTGCCACCACAGTTCAGACATGGCTAGATGCAAATCAGTCTGACCCTGCCTCATGGGAACAGTCCAGTCTGAACTGCCAAGCCATGTCTTCCATGGACCGGAAACAAGCTTCAGAGGACCTGTTTCTGGCATTTCAGCCGTCTTCAGCCGGCTTGCTTGAATCCAGTGGCAATGTGAGCAAGGGACTCACATCTGAGCATACCCTGCCACATGTATGGTGGCCAAAAGCAGTACAAAAGGGGGTGGTGATGGACGGAGCATCTGAATCAATCAAACACTCAAACCCAGTCAAAAGATCTGGGTTTAATCCATCATCGTTCTTTAGCCCACTCTGCCACCCCAGTTCAGACATGGCTATATGCAAATCAGTCTGACCCTGTGCCTCATGGGAACAGTCCAGCCTGAACTGCCAAGCCTTGTCTTCCCTGGACCGGAAAAAAGCTTCCGAGGACTGGTTTCTGGCGTTCCAGCCGTCTTCAGCCCGGCTTGCTTGAATCCAGTGGCAAAGTGAGCAAGGGACTCACGTCTGAGCATACCCTGCCACACTTATGGTGGCCAAAAGCGGTACAAAAGGGGATGGTGATGGACAGAGCATCTGAATTAATCAAACACTCACACCCAGTCAAAAGATCTGGGTTTAATCCATCACCGTTCTTTAGCCCACTCTGCCACCCCAGTTCAGACATGGCTATATGCAAATCAGTCTGACCCTGTGCCTCATGGGAACAGTCCAGCCCGAACTGCCAAGCCATGTCTTCCCTGGACCGGAAACAAGCTTCCGAGGACCGGTTTCTGGCATTCCAGCCGTCTTCAGCCCGGCTTGCTTGAATCCAGTGGCAATGTGAGCAAGGGACTCACATCCTGGAGATGGGTATGTCATCACATTTGTTGAGATTACCACCCCCTTATGTGCAGAGTGCTACAGCACCTCCGCAACCTTTGGTTGCGCAACCTCCGGTTGCTTTGCCTCCTGCTATTGTACAACCGCCAGCTTCTCTTCAGTTGGCTCCTATTCCTTTGGCGAAGCCTTCTCAAGGGCCGCCGACTTCGCTACCTACTCCGCCTCCAATTCCTACGACTTTGTCTCCTGTACTTGCTACTTCTTCTGTTACGGTTCCTGGTTTCCTCTCAGTCTGCTTTGTCTCCTGTTCTCTTGTCAACTTCTCCTTCTGTTCGACAGAGAATGACTGATACTGTTACTGGTCTCTTTTCTCCTTTCTTTGGGTCATTCAGTGTGACCCCTGTTTCAGCGCGTAAACAGTTGCGTAGCCAATTGCCTGGTCCCGATGAGCGGGAAGTATTGGATCTTTTAGCGCGTAAATGGGTTACCCATTCTTTAAGATATGATTTAGAGTCTGGTATGGATGTCTTCCGTCAATGGGAAGCACCGAAGCAGAGGTATGTTTTTGATAAGATGTGTACTGTCCTTCGTGAAGAATGGGAAGATGGTGATCTAGGACAGACTCCGTCTGAGTTGTTCCGTGTACAGTCCGAGTTTGCAAAGGGAACTATAGTGGGTTTTGATTTTGAAAGAGCAGTTGCGACATTGTTGTCGTTTAGGAGCGAGTCTCCTTCTCAGTCGTTGTTTGAGCCTGATCCTTCAGTTAGGAGGAAAGTACAACAGTATCCGATGAGAGAGGTTCCTCCGGTGTGGAAAGATGCAGTTCAGGACGATGCCGTTGCGGGTATTGCAGCTGTACCGGCTCATTTTCAGCGTGTTTGGGTACATGTTCCATGGAAGCGAGCTGAAGTTTTGGCCCTTAAGCAGACTTTGCCTGATGCTCGTAAAAATCCTGCGGGGTACTATAAGGAATTATCACAGACTGCAGATTCATGCGTTATGAATTTAGCTGATATAGACATGTTGTTTGGAAATGTAGTTCCTCAGCCTTTATGGGGATTGATTCGTCATACGGATCATGCGCAAGAGTTAGGTGATACATGGAATAATATTGGTGCCGCAGATGGCCGACAAGTTGGTGGTGCTAAACCTGAGCCTTTAGTTGCAGAACTTCCTGGTAGGATTATTAATTATATGAAAACTTTGATGCCTGCTATGCGTGTAAATTGGGAAAAATTGTCTGCATGTAAGCAGAATAAAGACGAAAGTGTGTCTGATTTCTTCACTAGGTTTGAAGAGACGTTTATCGACCATAGTGGTCAGGACATGAGTACGGAAGGTGGTCAACGGTTGTTCGTTGATAAGTTTGTGCATAATTTGCTTCCCGAATTGTGTACGAAGTTGAAGGATTCTAAGAGTTCATGGGCTGTTTCTTTGTCGGCACAGATATTGGCTACTGCACAGTATTATGAGAATAGGAATAAGGACAAGAAAGATAGAGCCGACAAGAAGACTAAAGAGTTGAAGACGAAGGTTCTTTTGCAGCAAGCGTATCCGCCTCGTAGTAATCAGCGCGATTATCAGCAACCTCAACAGTTTCAGAGAAACTTGCAAAGGTTCGAGTCTTCTCAACAGCGTTTTCCTGTGGGCCCTAATCAGTGTGCGTATTGTAAAGAAGAGGGTCATTTCAAGAATAGTTGTCCGGTTCTGTTACAGCGCGCGAATGGTGCTTCTGGTGTGAGAGGTCGAGGTGTTCAGCAGGCTCCTAGAGGTAGAGGACGTGGTGTGTTCCCCCAGAACGCGCGTTCCTTGCCTCCACAGAATTTGATGAATTGTTTTGATCAGCAGAATGGTGCGTCTGGTAGGACGACTCAGTACTATGCGGACGACTACTGTGTCGAAGGTGAGAATATGGACGGTAATGATTGCTAGGACAGCCATAGACAAAGAGAGGGAGTTGTTTCAGTTCCAGTAGATCAGAGTGGACCTTATGTTGAAGTGATTACATCAGGTGTGTTAGAGCCTTTTCTGTTGGATACTGGTGCTGCAAAGAGTTCTATTTTGCACTCTAAACTCCCTGGCGCACCTTTGTCTGGCTTGACGAATGTTTCCGTAGGTTTTTCTGGCGCCCCGGTTAGTAATCCGATTTCTAGTCCTTTGTCTCTTTCTGTTGGACCTTGTGAATTTGAAGCACCCCTTATTCTGACGACAGGTTGTGGTGAGAACTTGTTGGGATTGGATTTGTTGAAAAGATTGTATGCAACGCTACATAGTTCTCCTTCAGGAGTACAGCTTACATTAGGTAAGAGAGTGATCTCTCCGATGTATTTATCTAAAGATCGACTTCCAGTAAAATTGTCTTCTCTTCCTGATTCTCTTTGGGCTACTGGTCCTAATGATGTGGGTCTCCTGGAGATTCCACCATATGTTGTGACATTGAAAGCGAATGCTAGATTGCCTCGTATTCCCCAATATCGGATTTCCAGTGATGGTAAAAGAGCACTTTTAGCGATCATCTATGATCTGATTGAGAAAGGTGTGATTGAAGAAACAAGAGGTAATGTGTGCAATAGTCCGGTTTTGCCTGTTTTGAAACGTACTGATTCTTCTCAGCCGCCTGTGTACAGGTTTGTGATCGATCTCCGCGAGGTGAATAAGATTGTAGTTCCGTAATTCCGAGTTGTGCCAGATATCACTGCTTTACTGACTTTGATTCCAGCTTCTGCTACTTGGTTTTCGGTGATTGATTTGAAGAATGCTTTCTTCAGCATCCCGATTGCTGAGGAGAGTAGAGATATTTTTGGTTTCTCTTTAGGAGGCTGAAGTTTCCGGTTCAAGCGCGCTCCTCAAGGCTATTGTGAGAGTCCATCGATCTATAGTCAGGCTTTGAAAACACAGCTTGATACGATTGTCTTACCTGATGGTGCTGCCCTTATCCAGTATGTCGACGATTTGTTAGTTGCTGCTGATAATGAGGAGATTTGTAAAGAGGCTACTTTGTCGTTGTTGCGTCATTTATCATCATAAGGTGTCTCTTTCGAAGTTGCAGTATTGTCGACAAGAAGTGACCTACTTAGGTCATCTCTTATCGAAAGAGGGAAGAAGATTGACCCCAGAAAGAATTCAAGCGATTGCGAAAATGAGTGTGCCAATGACACAGAGAGAAGTGTGTGCTTTCCTGGGTATTACTTCGTATTGTATACAGTGGATCCCGAATTTTTTGCTTCTTGCGAAACCTTTGATAGCTCTTACTGTCAAGGATACCCCGAATCCTCTTCCTTGGACTGATGCATGTCAGAAGAGTTTTTCTGAATTGCGTGATGCGTTGTGTTCGGCTCCTGTGTTAGGTACTCCCGACTACAGTAAGCCTTTTACACTCTTTGTCCACGAGAGAGAGGGATGTGCATTGTCAGTTTTGACACAGCAGTTCGGCGATAAACAACGTCCATGTGCGTATTTCTCGTCGACTTTGGATCCGGTAGCTAGAGCGTTGCCGAGTTGTTTGAGAGCTACAGCGGCAGCGGCTGCCTCTATTCGACAGTCTGCTGGTTTGGTGATGGATAATACTTTGATTGTAATGGTTCCACATGCAGTGGATGCCTTGTTGAATAGGACCAAGACACAGCACTTAACTAGTGCTCGATTGTCAGGTTATGAGTTGACACTCTTAGCGAGTCATGTGCACATAAAGAGATGCAATACATTGAATCCAGCTACGTTGTTGCCAATTTCAGTAGAGACAGATGTTTCTGAACAGCATGATTGTTTTCTTAGGACAGAAGAGGAAACGAAAGGGAGAATAGACCTTAGGGACACTCCTCTTGCGAAGTGTGATGGTACCTTATGGGTGGATGGTTCGTGCTTTAAGCTTCCGAATGGTGATACGACTGCGGCATATGCTGTTACGACTTTGCATACGATTGTTGAAGCTGCACGTATCCCACATAATTCAACGCAAGCAGCAGAGTTGATTGCATTGACAAGAGCGTGTGTGTTGTCGAAAGGGAAACGAGTGACTGTGTATTCAGATAGCCAGTATGCGTTTGGTGTGGCTCATAGTTTTGGACGATTGTGGAAAGAGCGTGGGTTCCTGACTTCACATGGGACTAAGATTTAGCATGGCCAGTTGGTGAATGAACTCCTTGAGTCACTTACTTTGCCGTTGCAAGTTGCGATCGTGAAATGAAGTGCGCATAAGAAAGTTACTGAAGATGTTGGTCGTGGTAATGCGTTTGCAGATGAAGTTGCAAAAGAAACTGCGAGAGATGTGATGTGTCGAATGTATGTTGCTGGTCCGGCGAGATGGGTTCCGGATAGAAGTATGTGTGAAGATACAATAGAGAGTGTGAAGTCTATTCAAGCTGAAGCTACGGAGAAAGAGTTGAGTGAATGGAGAGTAAGTAAAGGTAAATTGGATTCAAATGGTTGTTGGGTTGAGTTGTCAGAGCATCAGCGATGGTTGTTACCTGATTCGTATGTGCTTCCAGTGGTTACGATGGCACATGGAATGGCTCATATCAGTGCGAAAGGGATTTGTAAGTTGTTGGCTCCAGTATGGCAAAATGCTGGAATTCCTAAGTGTGCAGAGAATTTGGTCAAGAATTGTATGGTGGGTCTGATGTACAATCCTGGTAAGGGAGCTCCAACCCCAGCTGGTCATTTTGCGCCTCCGACGTATCCGTTCGAGGTTTTACAGCTAGATTTCATCCACATGGAGAGGTGCAACAACTTAAAGTATGTGCTCGATGTTGTTTGTGCCTTTTCGAGATGGGTAGAAGCATGCCCCCCGAAAGATAACACTGCCTTGTCCACAGCTAAAGCCCTCGTCAAGGAATTCTTCCCTAGGTTTGGATTGCTGAGAATGGTCTGGAGTGACAATGGGAGTGAATTTGTGGGTCAAATGATGAATAGAGTGTGTGATGGTTTAGGAATAAAACAGAAATTTCACGCTGCAAATCATCCCCAATCAGCTGGCCTAGTTGAATGCTATAATGGCACCCTTAAGCTAAAACTAGCCAAGATTCAGGCGAGCTCCGGTCTACAAAGGCCCGATGCCTTGCCGTTAGCACTTCTGTCAACGAGGATGACTGTACATTCACGAATGGGACTTAGTCCGTACGAAGTGGTTTTTGGTCGCCCGGCAAATATATGGGGAGTGCCACGCCGACCAAATTTAGCGAGATAGAGCACCCTGTATTGCTTGATTACCTGTACGAATTGACGGCTAAATTGCATGTTTTGCACCAACAGGTTCATGATACACTACCACAAGCATCTGATGATCCAGGACACGCTATCGAACCTGGTTCCTGGGTCCTAATAAAGAACTTCCAGCGGACCAAGAACGATCAGCCCCGCTGGATTGGACCCTACCTGGTGCTACTGTCCATGCGTTCAGCAGTGCGAGTGCGCGGTAAAAAGAACTGGATGCACGGCGTACATTGTAAGAGGGCCCCTTTGCCTCTGCCGTACGACCGGTGGGTCCAGGATGGTATTCCTGACTCTGAGACTGAAACCGTGCCTCATTTTCTGCCTTTTAGCGATGCACGTTTAATTGGGACGAACACTGAACGAGAAAGCAACGATCTCCTGCAAGAAGTTGTGCCTCCGTCGAATCATTTGGATACTTCTGAACCTGAGCTTTTGTTCCGAGATCAGACATTGCCTGGCAAAGGCCGTTATATTTTGCGACCAAGAGTCATGGGACAAATAAAATTAATTCTTTCTTTGCCATTTTTTTAAGGTTAAGCTCTCCTCCGAGGAACTGTTTTGATCGATTTTTGTTGTTCGAACCGCCATCCGGGTTCAGCTGTAAGGTCGCGGTGCAAAGACTTTGGAGTGCAAGCCGAAGACACTAGGTCGACGGTTCTGGTTGGTCTAAGGGCGTTTCCTGGACTGACAGATGCATTCCTTAGCACGGAAAACCCAACCCCCGCGAACAGCACGATTAGAGGATGGAGTTTTTTGAGATGGAGAAACCTGTTTAAAGAATGAGCTTCAAGAGCAAAATATGTACAGTGATGAGCAGAAAACTTTTTTTAATATTATGTCTGTTGATGTTGTTTAGTTTAATGATGTTTTTGATAGGATCTGTGACTTTTTCTTTCAAGGTGACGTTCATACCCACTACACAACCTATGCCTCCTCCTACTGTTTCCTCACATTCTTTCCACCCTCTGCCCGAACACGAGTCCATTAGGAGAATGGAATTCGTCAATAATTCCTTTGTTCAGCTTCTGCACCAACACCAGCTAGTAGTGAACATGACTAATTGTTGGGTGTGTGGCCTTATGCCTCATACTACTGATAAAGGTGTTCCTTACCTGGTTCTGCCTTTTAGCTACAATGGTTCTGTTTGAGCATATAGAACAATGTTAATCTATGCTCGTGAAGTTTACCCCCTACGTCTGTGAAGGATAGTCCGAAGAATAGTGCTCTAGTTAAGGGTATAGTCGATATGATTAGAGGAATTAGTTCCTATGAGATTATCCTGAGAGACGAGAAGCAAGCATATATTGGATGGAACGTGACTGGATATGGAGTTAGTCTGAGTGGAAACCAGCGAGCGAAAAGATCCTCTCCGATTTGGATTGTGCCCCATCAGGGTCACTATTGTCTGCAAGGTAATGGCAAGAATCCAAGAGCTCAGTTAGGGAAGAGTGTCTGCACTGAGACGTATGTTTTTTGCGTCCCAGACTTCCCCATCGTTTCTAGCAGCTAAGGGTACCTACTTTGTCTGTTACGATAGAGCGTATACATGGTTGCCCCCTGATTTCTCAGGCACATGTTTTGTCTCGTTCCTGTTGCTCCTACGTAAACAGCTGCGGCAGAATACCACAAGATGAGAGTTGTTAGAGGTGTCTTCGGTAACAATGATACTGCAGGACAAGAATTGGGAGATTTCTTGAAGGGTTTTCTGCCGTTTTGGGGAACTATGGCTAACAGCAGGAACATCCGACAGCTGACGAGAGCAGTGGCGGCTTGTGACATTTGAAAGAAGGAGGGCGTAAAATAATTGTGGTACTGCACCTACGGGGTGGGTTCGGGGGTTTCTCCCCGATGAGAACATTTTGAATAAAGAGTGTATAAATGGTGCATTTTCAAGCAAGTTTGAGAAAGCAGGAAGGTTAATAAGGCAATTGAGAATCTACTCTAACAAAGATAGTGACTGGCAAAACTGCTAGAGCGCGCAGTTTTCCCCAGGTCACCCGGGATACCAATTCTCTAACACGCACTGGGCCCTCGGCGTGATGAACACATTAATTTCGTTTGGGTGAAAACTGGGTGAGGATTTCTCCTCCTGCACGCTGCTAGGAGTAATCAAGTTTGGATTTACCTCTGCTTACCATGCACCCGACTTACCACGGGCGCAATTCCTTGACGGACCTGGAGCTGTTAAGAAAAAGTAGACAGGCCTAACATCCAATACTCCTTAAAATCCGTAAAATACTTTCCACAGTTTGTAAAATGACCACAGACACCTGATTAAGTTCAAGTTTTTATATAAGATTTCAAAGTGAAGAAGCCAAAATAATAAGCGATACACAGAGTAATATATCAAGCATCAAAATCAGTACCAAAAGGTAACTTTGCACAAAAAATATGACCATTTAGAGTATATGGGAAACTACAGGGAGAAGTTTAGCACGTACTATTCACTGCAACGTTATACTAGAACATAGGAATGGGATGGGACTTAGAACATGTACTTAACCTAAGTATTTACGTTATTCTTTGCTAAGTTCACTGCAAAACCACTAAAGGAAAGGGAAAAACGGGAACATGCTATAGTTTATAACATCAATGAATTTCTAAAGGAGGGGGGGAGAGAAGGAACCAACTAAAATTCAGGCACATATAAGTTCAATGGCAATAAGGCAATAACTCAGGTAAGAATGCTTTAACAGATCAGAGAGAGAGAGAGAGAGAGAGAGAGAAAAAGAGATACGCAAACCCACAATCTATATTTACCTAATTCAGATTGAAGACCAACCCTGGCCACGGGTCAGTTGGGAAGACGGGGACAGGGACCCTCAGAAAAGGAATGCCAGACTGTGAGCAGGTACAGCTCACGGAGAGTAAGGACAGGATACCCCTCAGGTTCGGATCAAGGACTGGGCCTCCCAGGGTACGACCAACACCCACAGCTTCGGACAGCAACGCCTGCGTTACCCCCTCCTGCAAGTAATCCGCCAGAAACCCTGATTGGATTTTCGAATTCCCCAGCAAAGTGCTTCGCCAGCACTTAGGATTTTCCACCCCTTAGGGGATTGTGGAAAGTATGGACAAAGTGCTCCGCAGCACTTTCAGAATGAGCACCTATTGAGATCGTAGGGTCAGTGACAGGTCTGCTACTCGGACAAGTCGGACAATTTTCCTAAGCTAAACTAGGGTAGTTATACAGTTTGGGGACCCTTAGACCACCCATAAATGTTGCAAGTGACAGTTTCCCACATTGTGATTGGTCAGGAGAGGTGGTGCGGTCTTTACCACCTCCTAGAATTCAGTTTCCCATGATTAAATATACAATTTTGAATACCCGCCCCTCAGGTTCACGTTCCCATGCATAGAATACAGCAGTACAAGACAGTTTTCAATAGGTAGCAACAATATTGCTTCTTTCAAGGTGAGACTCCGTATTCCCAGCGGTGTTCCCAGGCGCATTGTGCTTCAGGAGCCAGCTGGCTAGGTTTAGCTTCTGCGCAGTTGGAACTTTCTCTGGTCAGGTGACAGTGCCCAGCAGAGCCTCAAGCATGGCTCCGCTCATGAATACCCAGCCCACAAAGACGCGGTACATGAAAAGTAAGCGAAGACAAATTAGAATCATACATAAAAATGATCGCACTGTATACCAAGCTAAAACTTAACCAACCCTTACTTTACAATGACTATAGCATTAAGGATTAATGCGAAAGAATAGATAGGCTAAAAGCTGCTGCAGTAAGCAGAGAGCGTGGTAAGAGACAAGCGGCCATATTTAGCATCAATGCGCATGGGCACAGAATCCCTCCAGAATGCGAGTGCGTCACATCACATGGGTATGACCGACGCATGCGCAGACTGAATTTGCGGCAAAGCAGCCATTTTCAGTGCAAGCTTCGTTAGTACGTGAAAGACAAACAAGCAAGCATCCTAGGGACACCCGCGTGTAGGGGAAAACACTTTACAAATGACGAACAATGGTGTTAATATTATTATGCAATTATAGACAAGGGTTTTGCATACGAGCAAGGCGCTATGCGTGCGAATCCTTGCTCCATCAATCCCCTCTTTGATGATATTTACTATCATCACTACATGAAGGAAACAGATGCCAACTTTTCTCATTCATTCATATCGTCCATTTCGATTTCAATAAACTTATTGTTTAGTTTTCTTTCAGCTTCCCTATGAGAGTGGTGATTTTTCGCCTTTTTATAAATTGCACTCTTCAGCTCTTCTAATTCTAATTCATCAATGTTTCTTTTCACCCCCCTCTGATTGACTGTATATTTCTTTTTACGCCTTTGACATTTGCAGCAGATAAAAATGATCAATACAATCACACCTATTATGACTATTGGCATCAGTATTTTCCACAAAATATTTCTACCTAGATTAGTAAACCAACTACCTATAGAGGAGAGACCTCCAGTCAGTCTCGTCCAGGCACTGTCAACCTCCAATGGTTTGAGTTCTCTTTCCAAATTAGTTATGTTCTTCACATATTGTTTTAATTCGATACTTTTGTCAGGAATGTAGGTGCAACAATGTTGCGCTCTCAGCATTCTACAGACTCCGCCCTCTTTTGCTAATAGGGTGTCAAGGGCAAGACGGTTTTGTAAAACCATTGATCTGATCGCAACCATTTCAGTATTGACCAGCAGGAACCCAGCAGCAGTGTCCGTTGATAACCGGTCCACCACTGTAGACAATTTGCAGATTCTATGGGTGTTCAGAACTACCCCCATTCCAGGTATCAGTGCACTAAAAATATCACCTACAATTTCGCCTACACTTTCGCGTCTACTACGCACTAAGCCATTAGTTTCATCATCGCTTCCAGCTGCGTTATTCACATGGTATATTTTCGGGAAAACAATGCCAAAGTAGCAGCTTCCATACCAGTGATCCGGCAATTTGAAATAAGCCTTGTTCCCACATATATAATATATTCCGGGAAACACAGGTTCTGACCCGTTTTTGAAACCCCAACCTCCAATTACCTTATAATTATGTTCACACTCGCTGGAACCGATGAATACATTGTTATAGTACTCTGTCTTTTCCCTATGGATACAAAGTTTCCCCTTTCTTTCAAAATCCAGCAACAAGGCAGGACTGGCTTCGCCTTCTGAGGTGTTGTCCATGTGCTCAGCCCACCTAGGGATTCTATCCTTCTCGTCATTTGCCTTCTTCTGAAACTTTTCTCTCCTTCTGTCTGCCATCTTTATAAACATCTTTTCCTGCTCTTGCAGTGAACAGGTCAGATTGTCTTCTCTTGCTTGATCTAAGTCTATGTTACCTATAGTCAGGAAATATTCTCCCATATAGCGGGTCACATCACTTGTAGTATGTACACGGTTCAAATGTCCTCTAACAGGAAGTTCAGAAAATACTACGTCATCGTTTGAATAATAGTACTGCAAGGTGCTTCTATAGAACAAGCTAGCTAATATACTACAGGAGATTCCATAGGTCAAAGGTAGATGGTGGTATGTCACGCCTTCAGCCACTGAGGTTGGTAGCTTCATGCAGACATAACAGTCCTCTATTTCCATAGCTTCTACATAATGCACTAACAAGTTAGCAAAAACATTTAGATGCGTCCTGTTCTTCATTTTGTGAAAGTGTAGTCCATCCTCATCTGGTGCTTCTAAATCAGGTCGTGTGTGTGTCAGTCCTACTCTTTTGTCGCGTCTTTCTAGTCTACGTGGTGTTTCTGCAGTCGGTACAACTCCTACATCTACTACTTCGGGTTCAGTAGGGGACAAGTTAGGATTCTTACTTATCATAAAAGGTAGAAAAACTGTTAATCCTATCCACATTACTATTAGCATAGCTACACTACACAAGCATATCTTACAACAGGTTTTGAGACACCCACAGCGGGATCTCCCAGAGACACTCGGATCAGACATTTTAGCTTACAGGTGGCTTTTGCAACCCCTCTTCGTTTCTTTGCACCAAAGGCTCACTTCAGGCTCACTTAAGGAGGGTCTTCGTCCGAACTCCGATCAGCAATGGACTCGTTGTCACTGTTGCCACTGTGGTGAGGCTCGTCAATCTCTTCCAACACAAGGTACGTCCACTCAGGGCTCCGGTACAGTCGGTTCTGTTTCTTTATCCTGTCGCTCTTTCTCAGCGATTTGCCTTGGGCTGCATTCCTTTCACTTAAAGCCCTTTTTCGGTCTTTATCGTTTTCTTCGACTGTCTTTAGTCTGAGCCTTAGTCTTTTGACGTATCGAGGTGTACTTCTTCCTCCGTGCCTCCCAGTGGTTGAGGAGACTTCGCCTTCCTCGTGCACTCTTTTCACTTTTTGATGTTGCACTTCTGTTTCCCTGCCTGTCTGACTAGTTCCAGGTCTTTCGTCTATCTCTTCTGCCTGGTCCCTATTCTGTCCCTGCTCAGATTCAAATCGCACTTTCTTTTTACTTTTTGTTACTGTTGTTTCCGTTGTCTGAGCACTTTGATCTAGTTCTATCTGTTCCTGTTCATGCTCTTCGATCTCTTCGTTTTCTTCTGCATGAACGTCAGCCCTAATTTCTAACTGTCCCTTTCTCGGCTCCGGAGTTTCAGGAGGAGTCTCGAGATCTTGATCTGACCCTACTTGGCCTATGTCCTGATCAGGTGTGTTGTGGCTTTCGTTGACCTGACCTTCTCCTTCTACTCCTGACTCACCTGGACTATCCCACTCACTGTCTAAGTAGGAATATTTCCTTGTTCGTATTGGATCATGAACTGGTTCGTCGGCGGGATACCATTCAACGTCTTGACTTGTGCTCGGCAGTTCGATGTCAGCTAGCTCCGGACTCTCTTCCTCGGAGGTCTCTTCAGCTGTGCTGCCTTCAGCTCCAGTCGCGTTTTCTCCAGATACCCGCTTTGTGTGGCTGGCGTGGATCCACTTCGGTACACCAGCACACTTCACAGCAGTGGTAGTGACGAGGATCACTTGTCGTCGCTTTCCCCACCTTGGCTTCAAGCAGCTGCTCCGGGTGTGTTTCTTTAACACCACCCAGTCTCCTGGCTGCAGGTTGTGTGCTGGAGTCTTTGGCCACTCGTCTTCAGTCTCTCCAATCTGCTGAGAGAGAGAACGCACTTGGTCACCCAGCTGCTTGCAGTATTCTAGCACCATATCATCAGAAATGCTTAGCAGTTTGTTTCCGGGTACCCATGCCTGGCGCATCACTCTTCCCATCAACACTTCATGGGGACTCAGGCCAGTCTTTCGATTTGGGATACTTCTCAGACTCATCAGCACCAGGGGTAAAGCTTCTATCCAGTTCATTTTTGTGGAATCACACATTTTCCCCAGTCTGGACTTCAGAGTGCCATTTATTTGTTCCACTACCCCAGAAGCCTCTGGGTGGTAGGCACAGTGCAGTCTTTGCTTCATTTTGAATGCTCTACAGAGTTCCAATAGGACATCGTTGGCAAAATGCCCACCTTGGTCCGTTTCGATCGTCTCTGGGATCCCATACCTAGGTATCAACTCCCTGAGCAATAGTTTGGCTGTGGTTATAGCGTCATTTTTCTTAGCTGGATATGCTTCCACCCACCTAGAGAATAGACAAACTATGACTAAAACATATCTGTATCCGTTGCATCTGGGCATGGTTATGAAGTCTGCCTGGATTCTTACGAAGGGACCTACTGCCTTTCCAATATTACTCTGTTTCACTACAGTCTTCTTTCCTGCATTGAATTGCTGACACACTAGGCACCTCTGGCAAAGCCTTTCCGCCTGGTCCCTGAACTTTGAATTATAGAACACTTGGTCAAACACCCGACACATCGCATCTCTTCCCATATGTGTTGGCTCATGTATCATTCTGACCATGGGGTCGATCAAGCTATCAGGCAGTACAGGCACCCCAGCCGGATTCACCACCACACCATCTTCTCGCAACTCGCACTCCTTTGCGGCCCACCTGCCTTTTTCTTGCCTGTCTGTGGCTTGTTGTATCTCTCTTAATTCTTCCCACGTTGACACATTATCAAACAACATAAGTTGGCAGCTGGTTCCATCCCACCGGGCAATTTGTAGGGACATCTGGTGTCGGGCACAAAACTGTGCAATTTGGTCAGCGTACCTATTACCGGCAGTCACATCATCATTTCCAGATCTGTGAGCCGCACACTTGACCACAGCCAATTCTTTGGGTAATTGGATGGCTTCCAGTAAGTTATGCACTACTTTCCCATTTCGGATAGGTGTGCCAGAGGAAGTCATGAATTCTCTTTGCAACCACAATTGGCCGAAGTCATGAACAACCCCGAAACAGTACTGACTGTCTGTGTAAACAGTAATTCTTTTGCTTTTTCCCCTCTTGCATGCTCGGGTTAACGCTATAAGCTCCGCCACTTGTGCAGATTTCACCTCGCGCATGTAAGATGCCTCGACGACTCCTGTCAGAGTAACCACAGCATAGGCAGCACTCAGACTCCCACTCTCATGTCTCAAACACGAGCCATCCACAAACATTGTTTTATCCCCGTCCCGTAGTGCTATTTCACGAATGTCAGGACGGGGCTTGGTGCTATATTCAGTCAGATCGATGCAATTATGTTCCCCACCCTCATCCGATTCTGCATCCAGAGGGACAGGTAACAGTGTCGCAGGATTTAGGACATTGCACCGGGAGATAGTTACATTTTCAGCACCAATCAAAATTCTCTCATACTTAGTCAGCCGACTAGGTGTGAGGTACTGGGTCTTAGTTCTAGTCAGTAAGATGACAACAGAATGAGGGACATAGACAGTGACGGGATGTCCCATGACAATGCCCTCACTCTGTTCCAGGCTGACACAAGTAGCAGCAACGGCTTTTAAGCAGCCAGGCAATCCAGCGGCCACTGGATCTAGGGTGGCTGAAAAGTAGGCTACTGGTCGTCTGACTGATCCGTGCCCCTGGGTCAGGACTGAAAGAGCACAATTTTCTCTGGTGTCACAGAACAATTCAAAGGGTTTGGTGTACTCAGGCATACCCAATGCAGGTGCGGTACATAGACAGTTTCTCAGAGTTACCCAAGCATTCATGCTCTCACTGTCCCAGTGGACGGGGTCTTCCACTCCTTTCTTTGTCATATTTATCAGGGGTCGGGCTAGAGCCGCAAACCCTACAATCCATTGTCTGCAGTAACCCACAACTCCCAAGAACATTCTCACTTCTTTCTGGGTGGTGGGCAGTTCCATTGCTTTAATTATTTTGATCCTTTCGGTAGTGACCTTCCTGATTCCCTTTTCTATCTGGTGCCCCAGATATTTTACTGAGTTTTTACAGAATTGTAATTTGTCAGGCGACACTTTATGTCCTCCTTTTCCTAGGTGATTCAGCAAGGCAATTGTGTCAGTGACACAGTCGGACTGGGTTTTAGATGCCACTAACAGGTCATCTATGTACTGCACCAAAACAGACTCTTTCGGCAGCACTAGGGATTCAAGGCACTTTTTCAGTATCTGGTTGAAAATCGATGGACTTTCAGTGTACCCTTGAGGGACACGATTCCAGACATAGATATGACTGTCGAATTCAAAACTGAAAAGGAACTTGCTTTCTGGATGCAATGGGATGGAAAAGAATGCGTGGCACAGATCGATGACAGTGAACCATTCTGCGTTCCAAGGAATCTGGTAGAGTATCACTGCAGGGTTGGGTACAATAGGACAGCAAGGCACAACAATTTGGTTTACCTTGCGCAAATCTTGCACCACCCGGTACTTCCCACTAGGCTTTTTGATCCCAATGATAGGCGAATTACAGGGGCTGCTCAGCACTTCCTCTATTATTTCTGCTTCGAGCAGCCTCGTGATTTCAGTCGCTACTCCTGCCTTCACTTCTGCACTCATCTTGTACTGCCTGGTTTTGGGGTATACAGCATTTGTTTTTATTGTTACTTTAACCGGGTCCACATTTGCCATCAGGCCTACATCTTTTCCTGTGAAATCCCACACTTCGGGTACTACCCTCAGCTGGAGTTCCTCAGGTAAGTCCTCAATTGTCAAAGGCTTAATGTCAGCATCTTGTCTGACTAACATCAGTTTGTACAGGCCATCTTCATCGGGGGTCTGAATTTCGACGCCATTTGGTGTGCAGTAAATGGTACAACGCATCTTGCACAACAAATCACGTCCCAGTAGGTTTACAGGACTGGAATCACAGACCACAAATCTGTGCATTTCCTTGAAATTTCCTATGGAAATCTCCATTGGTTCAGTTACAGGGGTACTTATTATCTGATTTGATACGCCCACTACTTGGATCGCTTCTCCCGAGAGGGGTAGGTTAGGAACATCCACTGTTCTTACAGTGGATCTGGTAGCACCAGTGTCCAACAGAAAGGTGACGTCTTTGCCTTCAACCTTTCCTTCAATGTATGGTCCAGTCTGGTCTACCGGTAAGGAGGCGCCAAGTACGCACTCCTCATCCTCCCCTCTCAGGCCCCGTCAATCTTGATCTTCACAAAGGAAGGTATCACTTAGCAGGTACTGTGGAATGACTGCATTTCTTTCACTCTCAACCTCCCATACTTCCGCCCTCTCATTCTGCTGACCCTGATTCTTAAAATTCTGTCTAGGAGCGCGAGGTACTGGAGGTAATTTTACCTGTTGCTGGGTTTTCCTTGTCCCCTCTTTCGGTACCTGTGGATTTAAACCATTTACAGGAGCATTACCGGCCAGTAGGTGTGGACACTCGTCTCTCCAATGCCCCATCTGGCCGCACCCATGGCACGGAAACTTTTTCATAGCCTCCTCACGACTCATTTTAGGTCTGGGCTTTCCTCCCCCCCCAGAATTGGTATTCGGAACATTATTATCAGAAGTCATTTTACTTAACTGTTTTTCTTGCTGTTCGGCTAATTTCACCTGTGCCCACATTACCTTTTCCTTGAGGGCTTTCTTTTTATTTTCAATTTCATCTTCGCAGTATTTTGCATATTTCAGGACATCATCTATGGGCTTTCCCTGCCAACTGATTTTGTTATCTCGAATCCATTGTGATATTTCAGGCCTTAATCCTAGCACAAATCTGTAACTGAAATGGGTCATGTCTTTCATGTCCACATTATCAATACCACTGTAAGTTTTGAATACCTGTAGTAACCTTTCGTAAAATGAATGCACTGTTTCATCACGTTCTTGGGTTGTTCTATCTATTCGGGTCCAATCTGTCTCTTTGGCTGGCACCTTTTTCTTAAGATACTGTATGACCTGGTCATATTTCCTCATAACATCCGCTGAAGGGGCTCCCGTCCTCTCATCTCTGGGATATTCATCATTAGGCCAATCAATCTCTATTTTACATTCCGTCCACAGATCTACAGGGACCACAATATCGAAAAACCCATCCAGGTCTTTCAGCAGGCATTTCTGAACTTTTATGAAACGCTCTACCTGTCGGTACCAGTCAACTGGTTTCTCGCGTAATTTCGGGAAGTCATTTGTAAATGACACAATGTCTTGTCTGGACCAAGGGACATGGACGTACTTTCCTCCCGGGACCTCTCTCATGGGGCACAATTTTTCTGTTGGGGTTACTTCTTTCAATACGAATTCTGACGTTACTGACCCAGCCCTGCTGCCTTCCTTCTTCTTTGCCCACCTTGTTCTCCACTTCCCCACTTCGCCCCATTTCTGCAGGAGTTTCAACAATTCTTTTACTTGGATCTGTTTCCCCATTACATTCAGGCTTTCTAAGTCCTTGTCTGAAAAGTCCACTCTGTAGGGTTTCTGGAGAATTTTGGAGCGACTAACATCAACGCCCATTTCTGCGGCTGCATCCATTATCTTTTCGTGGAGCACCCTGGCACTCCGGGTAAGATTTTTACTGATGAATAGTAACTCTTCTTCATTATACGAGCTCAGGCGCTCAACTCCCACGTTCCCAGCCATCATCTCTTCTATTTCTATTCTTAATTTATATATTTCCAATGTTTTAGGTTGAGAAGTGGTCTCTTTCTCTATCTCCTTTGTCCACCTGTCTAATTCTTCAGGGGAAACTAAAGAGGCGTTCCTGATTCCAGATGCACTTTCAATCACCACTTCCTTTTGTCTAGGCTGACTTCTTGCCCCTACTATACTGGCCCTTGGCTCCCTTATGGGCAGATCCATTAAACTTCCAGATTCACACTCACTTTCCTGATCCTCATCTATGAACATTTCTTTCCTCGGGGTCTGGAAGCTAGTAGTAGGCAGCATTGGGGTGATGACAGGAGGAAGGGGACTAATCAAGTCATTTTTATACATTGGGATAGCAGGACCAATAGTTACCGGAATGGTCAAGGCCTCAGGATGGGGATGCATCTGTGCAATGGTTCTGGCTAAGTCCTCTCGCTGTCTAGTCAGGACTTCTCTCTCCTTTTCCTGCAACCCCCTTCCAGCAGTATTGCCATGTAATACCTGAGGTACTAAGGATGGATAAATACTCGGGGCAGTCGGGGCAACCAATCGAGGGGGACTTTCCCCGAATGGTTGATAATTCGGGACTGTGGACTTGGGTCTGCAAAACTCATCCCTTTCACTATGCTTACTGCTTGTAGCTGTCCTGTCTGTATCACTTTCCCTCCCACTCCGGGGGAAATTGGTAACAGAACTTTGGGAATGCACCGAATCTGATTCCGCTACATAGGGAGGTGGATCCTTCATTAACAGGTCTTCCAGGTGTTCGTCTTCTACATCCCCCATAGGGGCTAGGTGATGGGTCTTTTCTTTACATTTTCCTCTTTTCTCCTCTAATACCCCCCTCATGGGGAACAGCCCTTCAGTTAACATAGACTGCCTCCACTGTTTCATTTTCTGCTCTTTGGTTGGCGTTGGAAGTCTGGGATACCACCTACTCACTCCCTTATCCATTCGTGGTTTATCTCGCTCTGCAGCCTCAATCTCCCATTCCTCCAAAGCTTCGTACTGGGTCAACCTAGGTCTAGGGTGTAACTCATTCATGCGGGTCCTTAAGTTAAACAGGATCCGACCATTAAATGTACCTTCAACAGGGAATGCCAGGACTCCGTCATCTACAGTATACTTTGCCCAATTTTCTAGCCAGAGACAAGTGTGATACCCTTTATAAAACATCATAAAAGAGGCAGGGGTATTTGGCGGGGGAATGAGTACGCCTTCTCTCGTTCTAATGGGTTTGTCAGTTTTGAAAAAGTTCTTCACTTTATCCGAAAATGACAATTTTCTCTTTATTCCATACATCATGTGCGGTCTACCTCGTATAAGCTGATCCTTATGAAATCCTAGGTACTTTGGATTCGGTATGAAGTCTGGATACCACATACAACTCTCCAGACTCGCTTCTAACTCGGCTTGATTAATTTTGTTTACTTTTCGTGCTTCCAATGCTAGCGCGACTTCTATTTCGCGCCACCCAATCAGGTCAGAGAATACAACTATGGTCAACCAATGGGTGCGCGGCCTTTTCGCAAGACAGAGTCTCCCGTTTCGGCACTCACCCCTCCTTCACAAATTCAGCTCCGCTACCCGCCCGCCGTTCTGACCAATACCAGCGCGGCACGGAGTGACGTCAGAGCAGCTCTCCGACTGACTCCCGCCTTCACAAGGTAACGGAAACTTTTTACTCTCTCTAAAGCGCGAGTGCAGGTTTTAGTTAACAATACACAACGTTTGCCACTATGTCTGAGTGTTCTAAAGAGAGAAAAGACTTTTCTTTCGCTACTAGTAAACCACTTCTGTCTACTTTTCATTCACTCTGGATAGACTTCTTTGCCTGTCCCTTCACACTAGTAAATCTAGAACCCGTTATTCTTCTGACTCATCCACCTTGATCGGGGATATGTACTGAGCCAGGATTTCACCAGCGAACTATTTTACTTACCAGACAAGCCTCGGAGACCCTACTACTCCTTCCGTATGCGACCCTTACTAGGTGATATCGCAATGAAAGTTTTATAATGGACTCGTAGCTATCATTCACTCCAGAAACAAAGGTCCTAATTAGTGCTTCCAGTTATCCTTAACCCTGCACTAATATCTCAAACCTAGTGACTTCAACAGCTAACCGGATTCTACTCACCGTTAGCTAAAATACTTCCCCGGGGATTCAGACTACACTGAACATTTACAAACAATTCTGGGTTAATTCAACATGCAGTATTTATAACAGCAATGCAAATTCATGAACATTTACATATAAAAACACATTTCAAAAATATTGTAAAAATACAGTAACAATCAGCAGCACGTTTTTGTATTCACGGTTTGTTTATGACTATCCTGCCTACCTAATCTAACTAGTCCAAACCATCCTCTGCTAGCCAGAAATTACTGCTAGAGCGCGCAGTTTTCCCCAGGTCACCCGGGATACCAATTCTCTAACACGCACTGGGCCCTCGGCGTGATGAACACATTAATTTCGTTTGGGTGAAAACTGGGTGAGGATTTCTCCTCCTGCACGCTGCTAGGAGTAATCAAGTTTGGATTTACCTCTGCTTACCATGCACCCGACTTACCACGGGCGCAATTCCTTGACGGACCTGGAGCTGTTAAGAAAAAGTAGACAGGCCTAACATCCAATACTCCTTAAAATCCGTAAAATACTTTCCACAGTTTGTAAAATGACCACAGACACCTGATTAAGTTCAAGTTTTTATATAAGATTTCAAAGTGAAGAAGCCAAAATAATAAGCGATACACAGAGTAATATATCAAGCATCAAAATCAGTACCAAAAGGTAACTTTGCACAAAAAATATGACCATTTAGAGTATATGGGAAACTACAGGGAGAAGTTTAGCACGTACTATTCACTGCAACGTTATACTAGAACATAGGAATGGGATGGGACTTAGAACATGTACTTAACCTAAGTATTTACGTTATTCTTTGCTAAGTTCACTGCAAAACCACTAAAGGAAAGGGAAAAACGGGAACATGCTATAGTTTATAACATCAATGAATTTCTAAAGGAGGGGGGGGGAGAAGGAACCAACTAAAATTCAGGCACATATAAGTTCAATGGCAATAAGGCAATAACTCAGGTAAGAATGCTTTAACAGATCAGAGAGAGAGAGAGAGAGAGAGAGAGAAAAAGAGATACGCAAACCCACAATCTATATTTACCTAATTCAGATTGAAGACCAACCCTGGCCACGGGTCAGTTGGGAAGACGGGGACAGGGACCCTCAGAAAAGGAATGCCAGACTGTGAGCAGGTACAGCTCACGGAGAGTAAGGACAGGATACCCCTCAGGTTCGGATCAAGGACTGGGCCTCCCAGGGTACGACCAACACCCACAGCTTCGGACAGCAACGCCTGCGTTACCCCCTCCTGCAAGTAATCCGCCAGAAACCCTGATTGGATTTTCGAATTCCCCAGCAAAGTGCTTCGCCAGCACTTAGGATTTTCCACCCCTTAGGGGATTGTGGAAAGTATGGACAAAGTGCTCCGCAGCACTTTCAGAATGAGCACCTATTGAGATCGTAGGGTCAGTGACAGGTCTGCTACTCGGACAAGTCGGACAATTTTCCTAAGCTAAACTAGGGTAGTTATACAGTTTGGGGACCCTTAGACCACCCATAAATGTTGCAAGTGACAGTTTCCCACATTGTGATTGGTCAGGAGAGGTGGTGCGGTCTTTACCACCTCCTAGAATTCAGTTTCCCATGATTAAATATACAATTTTGAATACCCGCCCCTCAGGTTCACGTTCCCATGCATAGAATACAGCAGTACAAGACAGTTTTCAATAGGTAGCAACAATATTGCTTCTTTCAAGGTGAGACTCCGTATTCCCAGCGGTGTTCCCAGGCGCATTGTGCTTCAGGAGCCAGCTGGCTAGGTTTAGCTTCTGCGCAGTTGGAACTTTCTCTGGTCAGGTGACAGTGCCCAGCAGAGCCTCAAGCATGGCTCCGCTCATGAATACCCAGCCCACAAAGACGCGGTACATGAAAAGTAAGCGAAGACAAATTAGAATCATACATAAAAATGATCGCACTGTATACCAAGCTAAAACTTAACCAACCCTTACTTTACAATGACTATAGCATTAAGGATTAATGCGAAAGAATAGATAGGCTAAAAGCTGCTGCAGTAAGCAGAGAGCGTGGTAAGAGACAAGCGGCCATATTTAGCATCAATGCGCATGGGCACAGAATCCCTCCAGAATGCGAGTGCGTCACATCACATGGGTATGACCGACGCATGCGCAGACTGAATTTGCGGCAAAGCAGCCATTTTCAGTGCAAGCTTCGTTAGTACGTGAAAGACAAACAAGCAAGCATCCTAGGGACACCCGCGTGTAGGGGAAAACACTTTACAAATGACGAACAATGGTGTTAATATTATTATGCAATTATAGACAAGGGTTTTGCATACGAGCAAGGCGCTATGCGTGCGAATCCTTGCTCCATCAAAACTGTCAGTTTAATCGGATGCATATCAGACGCCAGCCTACCACATGTTCTGTCCATCTGTGCCACTGTGTGCTATTCTTTCACAAGTGGTGGTTTGTACTAAACTGAGCTGGTATTCCTTGACTTTCACAAATACAATTCCAGCAGATAATGAAACACTCTTAGCCCTTAATTTACTTTGGACGCAAATTACCAGTAAAACAGAGGATATGCCTAAGATATGTTCCTGTTGCAGTTACTTGCATGGCTGCTTTATCATTGAAATGGTATGAAGAGGACCTATTTGCTGCCAAAGACCCCCTCAAACCTTCAGAAATGCAGAAAGTATTGAACTACAACCTTGATCCTTCGCTTTGAAAGAGCAGGAGGCTGAAAAGCTACCTTTGTGGGGCAGATCTCAGGAATGCTTATTAAGAACCGCAAAACACATTGGTCATCTGCAGACAGAAATTAAATGCTCAGATTTCACCCTATTCACCTTAACAGATTGTGATGAAAATAAACATATGTGGCACAAAAAGGAAATGCTGGAGATGAAAACACTTCAGTTGTGCTGCACGATTTCAATATTTGTAAGGACAAGTAATTTACATGAAAAAGCAGAATAGCATCCTATGTATTCCGCAGTCTGACTTTAAGGGGATGGAAGAAGTGCCAAACTCCAACACGAAGCCTCAAACATTTCATTACCGGAGACATTCATTCCCTGAATGCAAACACAAGTAAGGTGCATTGCACGATTAATTCCTATTGGTAGTAATAATGTGATCACGCATGCCCTCTGTTTTTGTCTGTGAGGAAGTACGGGGCAGTACCATCCTGCGAATGTGGATGTGTTCAAAGACCAATGTTCAGCATTTCAAAGCTGTAGTAAGTGTAGATGGGCCAATAGAGAAAGAAAGCAGAACATTTGGAGACAGGGAAGCATGGGAACAGATAGGGGGCTTGAAGTGACATAAGTGTGCAAGAGAGGGGCTAGCACAAATAAACTACAATCTACTACGCCATACAGTAGCAGTGATGTGGTATTAATTCATCTGAAATTGATAACGGCAAAGAAGGGCTACAAAACCTAAATTTCACCTCAATTCAAACTTTCAACTGTAAAAGGCTTTTTGGGCAAAGCTGACCGCACAAACTCTGGAGTGTAGTGACCCGATCACGAAAGCCGCTGTGCCACCCTGTATTCGCAGCAGTCTCCAGTATGTGGTCGAATTCAGTATTGTTGCCAGGACTGATTTGGATTTCAGCGTTTTTGGTAATCTGCGTATGACGCACTTTGTAGAAATGCGTAATACATATTTTATTTCGATTGGTGTTTTAATGCACGGTTTTGATTAACTTCCCTGTATAAGATTAATTTCCACTTGTGAAAATCTAATTCATTCATTTCTCCCCTTCCTCCCCTTGCTCCACAACCACCAGTGCTATTTATGATGCCAGCTTCATTCACAATACCTTCCCAGAGAGAGGAGAATGCGAAAAGTGGATAACATATGCCACTCCATATGTCCAAGGTTGAGCCCCTCAATGCATGATTAATACCTAACTCTAATGCCTTGCTGTGCGAGCGATCCTTCATTTTATTCTGGTCCTAATGGCCCCTCACGTTTCAAGTAAACAATATTTTGACTAATTGTTTCTTTGCACAGTTGTGAATCAATGTCACATTTCAAATACCTCAAAGAGAACTTGTCAAATGGAGCCAGGCTTCGGGCCCTCATTACGCTGGATTTCCCCCACCCTCGCAGTTACCAATAAGGTGGGGTTAGGGGAGCTGGGGTGGTATCAGTTACTCCAGAAGTGAGGGCAATTACAAGTGGGACGAATGTCCAAAGACTGCAAGCCTTCAGACGACTTTCCAGAGTTCAGGGAGACTAGCTGCATGAAGCAAAGGTAGGATTTGGCGCAAAGCCAGAGTTCAGCAGTTACCGAAAGAGTCACCATACAGAAATGCCAGCTACAGTTTACAGCCCCTTAAGGTTGAACGGTGCTATCATGCACTTCGGGATTCCAGCCACAAACTAATGCCTGACAGGAGGGCACAAACAAAGTTTAACACTGCTAATCGATCTCATGGCTTGCTGGGAGCTGAAACAGGCACATACATTTTGAACACTTTATTTCGGAAATATATTCTTTTTAATTTTCCCTTACCGGAGGTGCGAGGAATCATGGCGCAGCTTCTTTATTTTCACTTTAACCCGCCCTTGTTTGATTGGTCACAGGGCATGGTAGGGTGGGGTTACAGTGAGGCTTGCTGAAGAGTGATTGATGTCTAGCCCTGGCCTCTGCAGAGCTGAAGCAGACAGCGCCCAGGGATAACTCTATTGGCGGGGGAGGTCCTTCAGCAAGTAATACAATGGCTTTGCCGAGCTGGTGACGTCACGAGCCTCAGGGCTCTGAGCTCATCAGCCCGGCAAATCTCGGATTGCTGGCGCATGCTCAGAGAGCATGATTTGTGCCTGTGCCTGCCATAAACCGGACTTGAGAACTGCTGCCTGAAGTGCATGTCTGCGCCCCAGACAGTCAGAAGTTTACTTGCAGAAATTATTTTTCACTCGTAGCTAATTGTAGATTAAGAAGCACAACTAGGGGGCAGAAAAAGGACGAGGGCGTAGCCCCCCCGCCCATATAAAAGAACCGCCACTGGACGAGAGTGGTTGAGTCTACCATAGTCGAAACTGCCGGTGCCCTTAGTAACTTGACTGCTGAGCTGCAGTCGGATCGCCTTATGACTCTTCAGAACAGAGTTGCGTTAGATGTCATACTTGCAGATAGAGGAGGGGTATGCAAATTGATTCAATCGCGCTGCTGCGTTTTCATTCCAGACAATGCTTCGACAGTGTACCAAGCCATTTCCAAGCTACATAAGGTCTCCGAGTCTGTATATGTGGACGAAGGAGATTGGTTGTTAATGGGATGGTTTTGGGGATTGTTATCCACCTGGGGATGGAAGATTCTGATGGTCATTGGGATGATCTTAGCTATCCTTTCCTGTTCTGTCTTTGTGTACAGTGTGCTCCTGCTATGTGTGGCCTGTGTGCTACTTCGTGTGCAAGGAGACCTGTCCAGAGAGAGTTGCTAAGTAATAGGATGATGCTACAGCAACATCTTGACGATCTGATGAATATAGACCTGGATTCAGACTGACATGAGTTTGGGTTTATTGCCTATGTCAGGGCAAAAGGAGGGTCTGAGGTTCTGTGAATTCTGAACCTGGGTCTTAAAGGTCGTGGTTCTGTTACGAATTTGGTAACAGCAAACCGTAAACAGTGAGTTCAGCAAGTATGAGTGTTTTCGTCATGTTACACCGATGGATTCCCTGTGTATTTGAAGATTTGGTTCTGTACCCTCGGGTTCCATTTTGTGCATGGCAGCCATTTTGTGGTTGCCCTCACATAGGCTGATGACTGTGGCCAAACGAGCCTTTTGGACACATACACCTTAGCTTGAGTTTGTGCTGACTTCTGTTTGACCTGAGTGAACTGACCCTGTTGCCTGAAGCTGACCTTGCCAAACCAGTTCTTGCCCTTTAGCTGATCAAGATTAAGGATCAGAGCACAGGACATCGTAAAGTTTTACCACACACAGACATGCCTTATCCTACTTCTATCTGTTTCTGTTTCCTTCTTTATGGTCTATTTATGATGTGGGTTGTGGTCCTTTTTATTATGGGTTTGTCCGGCTTGTCTAAAGAAGAATGTTTATCTTGGGTTTGTTTAATGATTAATTATGGGCTGGACAAACTGAAAAATGGGTTTGTCAGCATGCAATGCTTTTGTCGTGGAAACCTGTGAGTGGTCAAACTGTAAATAAGGAATGTTTGCTTATAGCACAATTTTTTGTATAAAAAGGGATGGCTTACTTTGTAAAGTTGAGCAGTCTCCTGAGAACATACACCGTGTTGTACTTCTAGGACCTCTGTTACTGGCTGCAGCGAATAAATTTGATCTTTGACGCCACCAAGAAGTATCCCGTGTCTCTGTATTCTAAGACACGTGAACCCGAAGACTTTGGGCGTGCCCCTGGGGCCGCTGGGTTTAAATCCCGGTTCTTCAGCGTCTATAAACACTGCTGCTCTCACCTAATGGAGCTGTGGACCTGCGTCTATAAACACAACTGCTGTCACCTGATGGAGCTGTGGACCTGCGTCTACAAACACGACTGCTCTCACCAGATGGAGCTGTGGACCTACGTCTATAAACACGACTGCTCTCACCTGATGGAGATGTGGACAGGCGTCTACAAACACGACTGCTCTCACCTGATGGAGCTGTGGACCAGCGCCAACAAACATGACTGCTCTGCAGCTGATGGAGATGTGGACCCGCGTCTACAAACACAACTGCTCTGCAGCTGATGGAGATGTAGACTGATGTCTACAAACACGACTGCTCTCACCTGATGGAGCTGTGGACCAGCGTCTACAAACACGACTGCTCTGCAGCTGATGGAGTTGTGTACCCGCGTCTACAAACATGACTGCTCTGCAGCTGATGGAGCTGTGGACCTGCGTCTACAAACATGACTGCTCTCACCTGATGGAGATGTGGACCCGCGTCTACAAACACAACTGCTCCACAGCTGATGCAGCTGTGGACCCGTGTCTACAAACACGACTGCTCTCACCTGAAGGACCTGTGGACCCGCGTCTACAAACACGACTCCACTGCATCTGATAAAGCTGTGGACTTTCGTCAACAAACACAACTGCTCTCACCTGATTGAGATGTTGGCCAGCATCTACAAACATGACTGCTCTTACGTGATGGAGCTGTGGACCCGCTTCTATAAACACGACTGCTCTGCAGCTGATGGAGCTGTGGACCCGCGTTTACAAACAGGACTGCTGTCATCTGATGGAGTTGTGGACACAGGTCTACTAACACAACTGCTCTGCAGCTGATGGAGTTCTGGACCTGGGTCTACAAAAATGACTGCTCTGCAGCTGATGGAGCTGTGGACCCGCATCTACAAACACGACTGCTCTCACCTGATGGAGATGTGGATTCGTGTCTACAAACAAGACTGCTCTGCAGCTGATGGAGCTGTGGACCGCGTCTATAAACACAAGTGCTCTGCAGCTGATGGAGCTGTGGACCGCGTCTATAAACGCGACTGCTCTGCAGCTGATGGAGCTGTGGACCCACGTCTACAAACATGACTGCTCTGCAGCTGATGGAGCTGTGGACCCGCATCTATAAACACAACTGCTCTGCAGCTGATGGAGATGTGGACCCGCATCTACAAACACGACTGCTCTCACCTGATGGAGATGTGGACCCACTTCTACAAACACGACTGTTCTGCAGCTGATGGAGGTGATTACCCGCGTCTACAAACATGATGCTCTCACCTGATGGAGATGTGGACCCGCGTCTACAAACACGACTGCTCTGCAGCTGATGGAGCTGTTGACCTGCGTCTATAAACACAACTGCTCTCACCTGATGGAGCTGTGGACCAGTGTATACAAACACGACTGCTCTCACCTGATGGAGCTGTGGACCCACGTCTACAAACACGACTGCTCTCACCTGATGGGGGTGTGGATTCTTGTCTACAAATAAGACTGCTCTGCAGCTGATGGAGCTGTGGACCGCGTCAATAAACACGAGTGCTCTGCAGCTGATCGAGCTGTGGACCGCGTATATAAACTCTTCTGCTCTCACCTGATGGAGCTGTGGACACGAGTCTACAAACATGACTGCTCTGCAGCTAGTGGAGCAGTGGACCCGCAGCTATTAACACAACTGATCTCTCCTGATGGAGCTGTGGACCCACGTCTACAAACACAACTCCTCTCTCCTGATGGAGCTGTGGACCCGCGTCTACAAACACGGCTGTTCTGAAGCTGATGGAGCTGTGGACCCCCGTCTACAAACACAACTGCTCTGCAGCTGATGGAGCTGTGGACCCGCGTCTACAAACACGACCGTTCTCACCTAATGGAGATGTGGACCCCCATCTACAAACACGACTGCTTTGCAGCTGAGGGAACAATGGACCCGCGTCTACAAACATGACCGCTCTCACGTGATGGAGCTGTGGACCGCGTCTACAAACACAACTGCTCTCACCTGATGGAGATGTGGACCCGCATCTACAAACATGACTGCTCTCACCTGATGGGGATGTGGATTCGTGTATAAAACAAGACTGCTCTGCAGCTGATGGAGCTGTGGACAGCGTCAATAAACACGAGTACTCTGCAGCTGATGGAGCTGTGGACCCGCGTCTACCAACCCAACTGCTCTCACCTGATGGAGCTGTGGACCGGCGTCTACTAACACAACTGCTCTCACCTGATGGAGCTGTGGACCCGCGTCTACAAACATGACTGCTCTGCAGCTGGTAGAGCTGTGGACCCACGGCTATAAACACGACTGCTCTCACCAGTGGACCCACGTCTACAAACACTACTGCTCTGCAGCTGATGGAGTTCTGGACCTGCGTCTATAAACACAACTGCTCTGCAGATGATGGAGCTGTGGACCCGCATCTATAAACACGACTGCTCTTACCTGATGGGGCTGTGGACCCGCGTCTAAAAACACAACTGCTCTCACCTGATGGAGATGTGGACCCGTGTCTACAAACACAACTGCTCTCACCTGATGGAGATGTGGACCCGCGTCTACCAACACGACTGCTCTCACCTGATGGAGATGTGGGCCCGCTTCTACAAACACGACTGCTCTCATCTGATGGAGATGTGGACCCGCGTCTACAAACACGACTGCTCTGCAGTTAATGGAGCTGTGGACCTGCGTCTATAAACACAACTGCTCTCACCTGATGGAGCTGTGGACCTGCGTCTATAAACACAACTGCTCTCACCTGATTGAGCTGGAGACCCGCATCTACAAGCACGACTGCTCTCACCTGATGGAGCTGTGGACCCGCGTCTACAAACATGACTGCTCTCACCTGATAGAGCTGTGGACCAACGTCTACAAACAAAACTGCTCTCAACCTGATGGAGCTGTGGATTCGCATCTACAAACACAACTGCTCTCACCTGATGGAGCTGTGAAACCGCGTCTACAAACACAACTGGTCTCACCTGCTTATGATGTGAACCTGTGTCTACAAACACGACTGCTCTCACCTGATGGGGATGTGGACCCGCGTCTACAAATATGACTGCTCTGCAGCTGATGGAGCTGTGAACCTGCGTCTACAAACACAACTCCTCTTATCTGATGGAGCTGTGGACCCGCGTCTACAAACACAACTGCTCTCATCGGATGGAGATGTGGACCCCATCTACAAACACGACTGCTCTGCAGCTGATGGAGCTGTGGACCCGCGTCTACAAACACAACTGCTCTTCAGCTGATGGAGCTGTGGACCCCCGTCTACAAATATGACTGCTCTGCAGCTGATGGAGCAATGAACCTGCGTCTACAAACACAACTGCTCTTATCTGATGGAGCTGTGGACCCGCGTCTACAAACACAACTCCTCTGCAGCTGATGGAGCTGTGGATCCGCGTCTACAAACACAACTGCTCTCATCTGATGGAGATGTGGACCCCCATCTACAAACACGACTGCTCTGCAGCTGATGGAGATGTGGACCTGCGTCTACAAACACGACTGCTCTCACCTGATGGAGCTGTGGACCCGCATCTACAAACACAACTGCTCTCATCTGATGGAGATGTGGACCCCCATCTACAAACACAACTGCTCTCATCTAATGGAGATGTGGACCCCCATCTACAAACACGACTGCTCTGCAGCTGATGGAGATGTGGACCCGCGTCTACAAACACGACTGCTCTGCAGCTGATGGAGCTGTTGACCTGCGTCTATAAACACAACTGCTCTCACCTGATGAAGCTGTGGACCAGTGTATACAAACACGACTGCTATCCCCTGATGGAGCTGTGGACCCACGTCTACAAACACGACTGCTCTCACCTGATGGGGTTGTGGATTCATGTCTACAAATAAGACTGCTCTGCAGCTGATGGAGCTGTGGACCGCGTCAATAAACACGAGTGCTCTGCAGCTGATCGAGCTGTGGACCGCGTATATAAACTCGACTGCTCTCACCTGATGGAGCTGTGGACCCGCGTCTACAAACACAACTGCTCTCACCTGATGGAGCTGTGGACACGCGTCTACAAACATGACAGCTCTGCAGCTGATGGAGCTGTGGACCCGCGGCTATAACACGACTGCTCTCACCTGATGGAGCTGTGGACCCACGTCTACAAACACAACTGCTCTCACCTGATGGAGCTGTGGACCCGCGTCTACAAACACGGCTGCTCTGAAGCTGATGGAGCTGTGGACCCCAGTCTACAAACACAACTGCTCTGCAGCTGATGGAGCTGTGGACCCGCGTCTATAAACACGACCGTTCTCACCTAATGGAGATGTGGACCCCCATCTACAAACACGACTGCTCTGCAGCTGAGGGAGCTGTGGACCCGCGTCTACAAACATGACCGCTCTCACGTGATGGAGCTGTGGACCGCGCCTACACACACAACTGCTCTCACCTGATGGAGATGTGGACCCGCGTCTACAAACATGACTGCTCTGCAGCTGATGTAGCTGTGGACCCGCGTCTACAAACACCACTGCTCTCACCTGATGGGGATGTGGATTCGTGTCTACAAACAAGACTGCTATGCAGCTGATGGAGCTGTGGACAGCGTCAATAAACACTAGTGCTCTGCAGCTGATTGAGCTGTGGACCCGCGTCTACCAACCCAACTGCTCTCACCTGATGGAGCTGTGGACCCGCGTCTACCAACACAACTGCTCTCACCTGATGGAGCTGTGGACTCGCGTCTACAAACATGACTGCTCTGCAGCTGATAGAGCTGTGGACCCACGGCTATAAACACGACTGCTCTCACCAGTGGACCCACGTCTACAAACACTACTGCTCTGCAGCTGATGGAGTTCTGGACCTTCGTCTATAAATACAACTGCTCTGCAGCTGATGGAGCTGTGGACCAGCGTCTATAAACACGACTGCTCTTACCTGATGGAGCTGTGGACCCGCGTCTACCAACACAACTGTCCTCACCTGATGGAGATGTGGACCCGCGTCTACAAACACAACTGCTCTCATCTGATGGAGCTGTGGACCTGCGTCTATAAACGCAACTGCTCTCACCTGATTGAGCTGGAGACCCGCATCTACAAACACGACTGCTCTCACCTGATGGAGCTGTGGACCTGCGTCTACAAACATGACTGCTCTCACCTGATGGAGCTGTGGACGCACGTCTACAAACATGACTGCTCTCACCTGATGGAGCTGTGGACCCGCGTCTACAAACACAGCTGCTCTCACCTGCTTTTGATGTGGACCCACGTGTACAAACATGACTGCTCTCCCCTGATGGAGCTATGGACCCACGTCTACAAACACGACTGCTCTCACCTGATGGAGATGTGGACCCCCATCTACAAACACAACTGCTCTCATCTGATGGAGATGTGGACCCCCATCTACAAACACGGCTGCTCTGCAGCTGATGGAGATGTGGACCCGAGTCTACAAACACGACTGCTCTGCAGCTGATGGAGCTGTTGACCTGCGTCTATAAACACAACTGCTCTCACCTGATGGAGCTGTGGACCAGTGTATACAAATACGACTGCTCTCACCTGATGGAGCTATGGACCCACGTCTACAAACACAACTGCTCTCACCTGATGGGGATGTGGATTCATGCCTCCAAATAAGACTTCTCTGCAGCTGATGGAGCAGTGGACCGTGTCAATAAACACGAGTGCTCTGCAGCTGATCGAGCTGTGGACCGCGTATATAAACTCTTCTGCTCTCACCTGATGGAGCTGTGGACCCGCGTCTACAAACACAACTGCTCTCACCTGATGGAGCTGTGGACACGCGTCTACAAACATGACTGCTCTGCAGCTGATGGAGCTGTGGACCTGAGGCTATTAAAACGACTGCTCTCACCTGATGGAGCTGTGGACCCGCGTCTACAAACACAACTGCTCTCACCTGATGGAGCTGTGGACCCACGTCTACAATCACGGCTGCTCTGAAGCTGATGGAGCTGTGGACCCCCGTCTACAAACACAACTGCTCTGCAGCTGATGGAGCTGTGGACCCGCGTCTACAAACACGACCGTTCTCACCTAATGGAGATGTGGACCCCCATCTACAAACACGACTGCTCAGCAGCTGAGGGAGCTGTGGACCCGCGTCTACAAACATGACCGCTCTCACGTGATAGAGCTGTGGACCGCGTCTACAAACACAACTGCTCTCACCTGATGGAGATGTGGACCCGCATCTACAAACATGACTGCTCTGCAGCTGATGTAGCTGTAGACCCGCGTCTACAAACACAACTGCTCTCACCTGATGGGGATGTGGATTCGTGTATACAAACACGACTGCTCTCACCTGATGGAGCTGTGGACCCACGTCTACAAACACGACTGCTCTCACCTGATGGGGATGTGGATTTGTGTCTACAAACAAGACTGCTATGCAGCTGATGGAGCTGTGGACAGCGTCAATAAACACTAGTGCTCTGCAGCTGATGGAGCTGTAGACCCGCGTCTACCAACCCAACTGCTCTCACCTGATGGAGCTGTGGACCTACGTCTACCAACACAACTGCTCTCACCTGATGGAGCTGTGGACCCGCGTCTACAAACATGACTGCTCTGCAGCTGATAGAGCTGTGGACCCACGGCTATAAACACGACTGCTCTCACTAGTGGACCCACATCTACAAACACTACTGCTCTGCAGCTGATGGAGTTCTGGGACCTGCGTCTATAAACACAACTGCTCTGCAGCTGATGGAGCTGTGGACCAGCGTCTATAAACACGACTGCTCTTACCTGATGGAGCTGTGGACCCGCGTCTACCAACACAACTGCTCTCACCTGATGGAGATGTGGACCCGCGTCTACAAACACAACTGCTCTCACCTGATGGAGATGTGGACCCGCGTCTACAAACACGACTGCTCTCACCTGATAGAGATGTGGACCCGCTTCTACAAACATGACTGCTCTCATCTGATGGAGATGTGGACCCGCGTCTACAAACACGACTGCTCTGCAGCTGATGGAGCTGTGGACCTGCGTCTATAAACACAACTGCTCTCACCTGATGGAGCTGTGGACCTGTGTCTATAAACACAACTGCTCTCACCTGATTGAGCTGGAAACCCGCATCTACAAACACGGCTGCTCTCACCTGATGGGGCTGTGGACCCGCGTCTACAAACATGACTGCTCTCACCTGATGGAGCTGTGGACCCACGTCTACAAACACGACTGCTCTCACCTGATGGAGCTGTGGACCTGCGTCTACAAACACAACTGCTCTCACCTGCTTTTGATGTGGACCTGTGTCTAAAAACACGACTGCTCTCACCTGATGGGGATGTGGACCCACGTCTACAAATATGACTGCTCTGAAGCTGATGGAGCTGTGGACCCCCGTCTATAAATATGATTGCTCTGCAGCTGATGGAGCTGTGAACCTGCGTCTACAAACTCAACTGCTCTCATCTGATGGAGATGTGGACCCCCATCTACAAACACGACTGCTCCGCAGCTGATGGAGCTGTGAACCCGCGTCTACAAAAACAACTGGTCTGCAGCTGATGGAGCTGTGGACCCCCGTCTACAAATATGACTCCTCTGCAGCTGATGGAGCTGTGAACCTGCGTCTACAAACACAACTGCTCTTATCTGATGGAGCTGTGGACACGTGTCTACAAACACAACTCCCCTGCAGCTGATGGAGCTGTGGACCCGCGTCTACAAACACAACTGCTCTCATCTGATGGAGATGTGGACCCCCATCTACAAACACGACTGCTCTGCAGCTGATGGAGATGTGGACCCGCATCTACAAACACGACTGCTCTCACCTGATGGAGCTGTGGACCCGCATCTACAAACACGACTGCTCTCACCTGATGGAGATGTGGACCCGCTTCTACAAACATGACTGCTCTCATCTGATGGAGATGTGGACCCGCGTCTACAAACACGACTGCTCTGCAGCTGATGGAGATGTGGACCTGCGTCTACAAACACAACTGCTCTCACCTGATGGAGATGTGGACCCGCGTCTACAAACACGACTGCTCTCACCTGATGGAGATGTGGACCCGCTTCTACAAACATGACTGCTCTCATCTGATGGAGATGTGGACCCGCGTCTACAAACACGACTGCTCTGCAGCTGATGGAGCTGTGAACCTGCGTCTATAAACACAACTGCTCTCACCTGATGGAGCTGTGGACCTGCGTCTATAAACACAACTGCTCTCACCTGATTGAGCTGGAAACCCGCATCTACAAACACGACTGCTCTCACCTGATGGGGCTGTGGACCCGCGTCTACAAACATGACTGCTCTCACCTGATGGAGCTGTGGACCCACGTCTACAAACACGACTGCTCTCACCTGATGGAGCTGTGGACCCGCGTCTACAAACACAACTGCTCTCACCTGCTTTTGATGTGGACCCGTGTCTAAAAACACGACTGCTCTCACCTGATGGGGATGTGGACCCACGTCTACAAATATGACTGCTCTGAAGCTGATGGAGCTGTGGACCCCCGTCTACAAATATGATTGCTCTGCAGCTGATGGAGCTGTGAACCTGCGTCTACAAACACAACTGCTCTTATCTGATGGAGCTGTGGACCCGCGTCTACAAACACAACTGCTCTCATCTGATGGAGATGTGGACCCCCATCTACAAACACGACTGCTTTGCAGCTGATGGAGCTGTGAACCCGCGTCTACAAACACAACTGCTCTGCAGCTGATGGAGCTGTGGACCCCCGTCTACAAATATGACTGCTCTGCAGCTGATGGAGCTGTGAACCTGCGTCTACAAACACAACTGCTCTTATCTGATGGAGCTGTGGACACGCGTCTACAAACACAACTCCTCTGCAGCTGATGCAGCTGTGAACCCGCGTCTACAAACACAACTGCTCTCACCTGATGGAGCTCTGGACCCGTGTATACAAACACAACTATTCTCACCTGATGGGGATGTGGACCCACGTCTACAAACACGGCTGCTCTGAAGCTGATGGAGCTGTGGACCTACGTCTACAAACACAACTGCTCTCATCTGATGGAGCTGTGGACCCGCGTCTACAAACACAACTGCTCTCACCTGATGGGGATGTGGACCCACGTCTACAAACACGGCTGCTCTGAAGCTGATGTAGCTTTGGACCTACGTCTACAAACACAACTGCTCTCACCAGATGGAGCTGTGGGCACATGTAGGAGAGTAGGGTCTGTTTCCTATGGTCACCCCCACTTTTTGCTGTGATTTTCTGGTTTTTCGACTTTAGTCTGGCTATGGCCCTGCTACTCAGCCTAGCTGTTCTCTCTCTAAATTGATACCATGTACTTTAGATACATACCAGATTGGGTATTGGGTCACCTTTGTAAGCCCCTGTATAGTGTTCCATAGGTACCCAGGGCATAGGTGCATCCAAGGCCTACCAGGGGCTGCTGCATGTATTAGGCCACCCCTGACTGGCCCTCCAAACTAACACCACAGATTTGTTCACACAGCCTGGGTAAGGTGGTGTAATCACCCCTTATTTAGATATGGTATACCTATATCTACCTTTACATATAGACACATATTAACCTATAAGTCACTCCTATGGCAGGCCTTGACAATCCTGAAGGCAGAGTGCTTGGTTTTATGTGAGAGTGTGCCCTAGCATGAGCTGAGCCCCTCTGCAGCTTTCGGAACCATCTCCTTATAGCTGTTCCATGATATAGCCATACCATATACTCAAGTGCATTATAATCCTCGCGGTTAATGCTAACTTTGGTTTGGCTTTATCAAAACATGTTGTGTAAGGTGTCAAACACTTTGGAATACTACCCCCCTCCCCCCCGCCAGTCCTGGCCAGGGGAGGTAGCATTCCACCCTTCTAGAGGGAGAAGACATGTAGTTACTGCTTTACCCGGTTAAAGTTAAACAGAGCCTCAGCATCACAAAATGGATGCTGCTGCCACAGACACGAGTCTGACCTCCTGCAGCTGGACGAAACTCCGGCAGTGGAGGCCTGGACAATAGGTTCCTGTTAAGGGATGTGCTGGCACCTCCCCAGACAGGCAGATGTGTATTGGGACGTGGACCCTTGTCTACAAACACGACTGCTCTCACCCGATGGAGCTGTGACCTCAGGCTTCTCTCCTGCGTGATGACCATTATTATTATCATTATTTCATTCTGGAGAATTTTTGAGCGACTAACATCAACTCCCATTTCTGTGGCGGCATCCATTATCTTTTCATGGAGCACCCTAGCACTCCGGGTAAGATTTTTACTGATGAATAGTAACTCTTCTTCATTATACGAGCTCAGGCGCTCAACTCCCACATTCCCAGCCATCATTTCTTCTATTTCTATTCTTAATTTATATATTTCCAATGCTTTAGTTTGGGGAGCGGTCTCCTTCTCTATCTCCTTTGTCCATCTGTCTAATTCTTCAGGGGAGACTAAAGAGGCGTTCCTAATTCCAGATGCACTTTCAATCACCACTTCCCTTTGCCTGGGCTGACTTCTTGTCCCTACTACACTGGCCCTTGACTCCCTTATGGGCAGATCCATCAAACTTCCAGATTCACACTCACTTTCCTGATCTTCATCTATGAATACTTCCTTCCTCGGGGTCTGGAAGCTAGGAGTAGGCAGTATTGGGGTGATAACAGGAGGAAGGGGACTAGTCAAGTCATTTTTGTACATTGGGATAGCAGGACCAATAGTTACCGGAATGGTCAAGGCCTCAGGATGGGGATGCATCTGGGCAATGGTTCTGACTAATTCCTCTCGCTGTTTAGTCAGGGCTTCTCTCTCCTTTTCCTGCAACCCCCTTCCAGCAGAGTTGCCATGCAATACCTGAGGTACTAAGGACGGATAGATATTCGGGGCAGTCGGGGCAACCAATCGAGGGGGACTTTCCCCGAATGGCTGATAATTCGGGACTGTGGGCTTAGGTCTGCAAAACTCATCCCTTCCACTATATTTACTGCTTGTAGCTGTCCCGTCTGAATCACTTTCCCTCCTACTTCGGGGGTAATTGGTAACAGAGTTTTGGGAATGCGCCGAATCTGATTCTGCTACGTAGGGAGGTGGATCCTTCATTAACAAGTCTTCCAGGTGTTCATCTTCCATATCCCCCATAGGTGCTAGGTGATGGGTCTTTTCTTTACATTTTCCTCTTTTCTCCTCTAATACCCCCATCATGGGGAACAGCCCTTCAGTTAACATAGACTGCCTCCACTGTTTCATTTTCTGCTCTTTGGTTGGCGTTGGAAGTCTGGGATACCACTTACTCACTCCCTTATCCATTCGTGGTTTATCTCGCTCTGCAGCCTCAATTTCCCATTCCTCCAAAGCTTCGTACTGGGTCAACCTAGGTCTAAGGTGTAATTCGTTCATGCGGGTCCTTAAGTTAAACAGGATCCGACCATTAAATGTACCTTCAACAGGGAATGCTAGGACTCCGTCATCTACAGTATACTTTGCCCAATTTTCTAGCCAGACACAAGTGTGATACCCTTTATCAAACAACATGAAAGAGGCAGGGGTATTTGGCGGGGGAATGAGTACGCCTTCCCTCGTTCTAATGGGCTTGTCAGTTTTGAAAAAATTCTTTACTTTATCCGAGAATGACAATTTTCTCTTTATTCCATACATCATGTGCGGTCTACCTCGTAAAGTCTGCTCCTTATAAAATCCTAGGTATTTTGGATTTGGTATGAAATCTGGATACCACATACAACTCTCCAGATTCGCTTCTATCTCGGCTGGATTAATTTTGTTTACCTTTGTGCTTCCAATGCTAGCGCGATTTTTATTTCGCACCACCCAATCAGGTCCGAGAATACAACTACGGTTAACCAATGGGTGCGCGGCCTTTTCGCAAGACAGAGTCTCACGCTTCGGCACTCACCCCTCCTTTACAAATTCAGCTCCGCTACCTTGACCAATACTAGCGCGGCACGAAGTGACGTCAGAGCAGCTCTCCGACTGACTCCCTCCTTCACAAGGTAACGGAAACTTTTTACTCTCTCTAAAGTGCGAGTGCAAGTTTTAGTCAATAACACACAACGTTTGCCACTATGTCTGAGTGTTCTAAAGAGAGAAAAGACTTTTCTTTCGCTACTAGTAAACCACTTCTGTCTACTTTTCATTCACTCTGGATAGACTTCTTTGCCTGTCCCTTCACACTAGTAAATCTAGAACCCGTTATTCTTCTGACTCATCCACCTTGATCGGGGATATGTACTGAGCCAGGATTTCACCAGCGAACTATTTTACTTACCAGGCAAGCCTCGGAGACCCTACTACTCCTTCCGTATGCGACCCTTACTAGGTGATATCGCAATGAAAGTTTTATAATGGACTCGTAGCTATCATTCACTCCAGAAACAAAAAGGTCCTAATTAGTGCTTCCAGTTATCCTTAACCCTGCACTAATACTTCAAACTTAGTGACTTCAACAGCTAACCGGATTCTACTCACCGTTAGCTAAAATACTTCCCCGGGGATTCGGACTACACTGAACATTTACAAACAATTCTGGGTTAATTCAACATGCAATATTTATAGCAGTAATGCAAAATCATGTACATTTATATATATAAAAAACACATTTCATAAATTTTGAAAAAATACAGTAGAAATCAGCAGCACGTTTTATTTTCACGGTTTGTTTATGCCTATCCTGTCTACCTAATCTAACTAGTCCAAACCATCCTCTGCTACCAGAAATTACTGCTAGAGCGCGCAGTTTTACCCAGGTCACCCGAGTTACCAATTCCTTCACACGCACTGGGCCCTTAGCGTGAAAAGACACTATTTATTATTTCACTAATTTTATTGGGTGATCCGGGTGAGGATTTCTCCTCCTGCACGCTGCTAAGAGTAATAAAGTTTGGATTTACCTCTGCTTACCATGCACCTGACTTACCACAGGCACAATTCTTCCGACGGACCTAGAGCTATTAGGGAAAATAGTAGACAGGCCTAACATCCAATACACTTAAAATCAGTAATATACTTTCCACAATTCTGTAAAATGACCACAGACACCTGATGAAGTTAAAATTTTTATATAAGTATTCAAAGAGAAGATGCCAGGATAATAAGCGATACACAGAGTAATATATCAAACATTAAAATCAACACCAATAGGTAGCTTTGTATCAAAAATATGACCATTAGGATATATGGGGAGACTAAAGGTAGGAGTTTTAGAGCAAAACTAGTCACTGCAATTTTATACTAGAACATAGGATTGGGAATGACCTAGAACATGTACTTAACCTAAGTATTTAAGCTATTCTTTGCTAAGTTCACTGCAAACCACTAAAGGAAAGGGGGAAAAACGGGAACATGCTATGGTTTTATAAAATCAATGAGTTCTCTAAAGGAGGGGGGGGGGAGAGAAGGAACCAACTAAAATTCAGACACATATAATTGCAATGGCAATAAAGCAAAAATACAGGTAAGAATGCTTTACCAGTTCGGATAAGAGAGAGAGAGAAAGAGAGAGAGAGAGAGAGACGTAAACCCACAATCTATATTTACCTAGATCAGATTGAAGACCAACCCTGGCCACGGGTCAGTTGGAAAGACGGGGACAGGGATCCTCAGAAAAGGAATGCCAGAATGCGAGCAGGTACAGCTCACGGACAGTAAGGACAGGATACCCCTCAGGTTCAGGTCAAGGACTGGGCCTCCCAGGGTACGACCAACACCCACAGCTTCGGACAGCAACGCCTGCGTTACCCCCTCCTGCAAGTAATCCGCCAGAAACCCCGATTGGATTTTCGAATTCCCCAGCAAAGTGCTTCGCCAGCACTTAGGATTTTCCACCCCTTAGGAGATTGTGGAAAGTATGGACAAAGTGCTCCGCAGCACTTTCAGAATGAGCACCTATTGAGATCGTAGGGTCAGTGACAGGTCTGCTACTCGGACAAGTCGGACAATTTTCCTAAGCTAAACTAGGGTAGTTATACAGTTTGGGGACCCTTAGACCACCCACTAATGTTGCAAGTGACAGTTTCCCACATTGTGATTGGTCAGGAGAGGTGGTGCGGTCTTTACCACCTCCTAGAATTCAGTTTTCACATGTTGATATTCAAATTTGTATACCCGCCCCCCAGGTTCACGTTCCCATGCATAGAATACAGCAGTACAGGACAGTTTTACAATAGGTAGCAACAGTATCGCTTCTTTCAAGGTAAGACTCCGTATTCCCAGCGAGGTTCCCAGGCGCATTGTGCTTCAGGAGCCAGCTGGCTAGGTTTAGCTTCTGCGCAGTTGGAACTTTCTCCAGTCATGTGACGATGCCCAGCAGAGCCTCAAGCATGGCTCCGCTCATGATCACCCCAGCCCAAAAGACGCGGTACATGAAAAGTAAGCGAAGACAAATTAGAATCATACATAAAATGATCGCACTGTATACCAAGCTAAAACTTAACCAACCCTTACTTTATAATGACTATAGCGTTAAAGATTAATGCGAAAGAATAGATAGGCTAAAAGCTGCTGCAGTAAGCAGAGAGCGTGGTAAGAGACAAGCGGCCATATTTAGCATCAATGCGCATGAGCACAGAATCCCTCCAGAATGCGAGTGCGTCACATCACATGGGTATGACCGACGCATGCGCAGACTGAATTTGCGGCAAAGCAGCCATTTTCAGTGCAAGCTTCGTTAGTACGTGAAAAGACAAACAAGCAAGCATCCTAGGGACACCCGCGTGTAGGGGAAAACACTTTACAAATGACGAACAATGGTGTTAATATTATTATGCAATTATAGACGAGGGTTTTGCATACGAGCAAGGCGCTATGCGTGCGAATCCTTGCTCCATCACTGGCACCTCCCCAGACAGGCAGATGTGTATTGGGACGTGGACCCTTGTCTACAAACACGACTGCTCTCACCCGATGGAGCTGTGACCTCAGGCTTCTCTCCTGCGTGATGACCATTATTTGTCCTTGTACGCCTGGTCAGGAAGCCCACCCCGCTGCAGGAACCTGCTTGCTGAGCCTCCTCCTTCTCACCAGAGCCGTGAAAGGCTGCCCCCCCCCCCCCCCCTGTTCGTGTTGCAATATCCACTGTCGAAGATCCATTTCCACCTAGAACTCCCTGGTGCCGAGTCCTTTGCAGAAGCATGTCGGGGTGTTGCCAGAAGCAAAGCTGCAGGGCGCCCAACTCTTTAAACTTTGGATACCTACACGAATGATGCCAGACCAGTTAGACTTCTCCACTGGAAATGTACATTCCATTGGGGAAGGGATTTTTTTCAGGGCCACATCTAATGATGCCACTTCGGCTGTGCGATGTGGTGATGATGATAGGTACTCTCTGATGGGGTTAGGCTCACACCATTGGCCAGCTCCCTTGGCTTTCCATCGAAAGCTCATTGATTTTAAGACCCTCTGCATTGCCTTCAAGGCACTACATGATGTTGGACCTCAGTCAATACTCAGTCTAATCAAAGGAACCAACGGTGCCCCGAGCAGGGGGACTGAGATCCTCTGTAGCTCATAGTCTTTGGGTACCCAGAGTCAAACGAGCCTGGGGGGTGTGGGGGGGGGGAGTCGCGGCTTCATCAGCTGAGCTGTAATAAGGCTTTAGAAGTCGATGCCCTGAGCTCTAAAGCGTGGACGGGATCTGCTCTCTCGTTGCAAAGCTTTGCAAACATGTCTCCTCAGCACCTAGAAATGGAAAAACCTGCTCACATCAGAAGCTTTAGCGCCTAGACACCCACGCTCAGTCAAGCGCTTTACATTTCAGTTCGTTTCCTCCACCACAACCACGGCTGAAAGATCGAACTCTTTAACTTGCAACAGACCGAAGACTTTAGACCTCCACCAAGAGAGGGCGCTACACACATGTGCAATGTCAATACTTACGGCAACAATAGCAACACAAACATACTACAGTCGAACTAACAAATGCTGTCACTGGCTCACACCCCTCGCTGTCCTCCGGACGGAAGCCTCCCTGCCGGCTCTTGGGGGCACGGGATGCTTCCGTCACATACAACAGGACTTTCTACTGCATCGTTCATTTTTTATCTCTTCAGAAGTCATCTATACCTTACAGCTAGAAGGGTCGACCTTGAAGCTGGGGAACCGAGTTCAAGTCTCGGCAGACACGCTCCACATCTTGTGATTCTCGGCAAATCACATAATCTCCCCATGCCTAATAAAATGAATGCATCCATCGGTAATGCAACTGGTTCTCATGAAAAGCGCTCTCATACTCGATACCTTCGGGTATGTAAAGCGCTCTCATACTCGACACCTTCGGGTATGTAAAGCGCTCTCATACTCGATCCCTTCGGGTATGTAAAGCGCTCTCATACTCGACACCTTCGGGTATGTAAAGCGCGCTCATACTCGACACCTTCGGGTATGTAAAGCGCTCTCATACTCGACACCTTCGGGTATGTAAAGCGCTCTCATACTCGATACCTCCGGGTATTTAAAGCGCTCTCATACTCGACACCTTCGGGTATGTAAAGCGCTCTCATACTCGATACCTTCGGGTATGTAAAGCGCTCTCATACTCGACACCTTCGGGTATGTAAAGCGCTCTCATACTCGACACCTTCGGGTATTTAAAGCGCTCTCATACTCGACACCTTCGGGTATGTAAAGCGCTCTCATACTCGACACCTTCGGGCATGTAAAGCGCTCTCATACTCAATACCTTCAGGTATGAAAAGCGCTCTCATACTCGACACCTTCAGGTATGAAAAGCGTTCTCATACTCGATACCTTTGGGTATGAAAAGCCCTCTCATACTCGATACCTTCAGGTATGTAAATCGCTCTCATACTCGACACCTTCGGGTATGTAAAACGCTCTCATACTCGATACCTTCGGGTATGAAAAGCACTCTCATACTCAATACCTTGGGGTATGTAAAGCGCTCTCATACTCGATACCTTCGGGCATGTAAATCGCTCTCATACTCGACACCTTCAGGTATGAAAAGCGTTCTCATACTCGATACCTTTGGGTATGAAAAGCCTCCCTGCTGACTCTAGTGGGCACGGGATGCTTCCGTCACATACAACGGGACTTTCTACTGCATCATTCATTTTTTATCTCTTCAGAAGTCATCTATACCTTACAGCTAGAAGGGTCGACCTTGAAGCTGGGGAACCGGGTTCAAGTCTCGGCAGACACGCTCCACATCTTGTGATTCTCGGCAAATCACATAATCTCCCCATGCCTAATAAAATGAATGCATCCATCGGTAATGCAACTGGTGCTCATGAAAAGCGCTCTCATACTCGATACCTTCGGGTATGTAAAGCGCTCTCATACTCGACACCTTTGGGTATGTAAAGCGCTCTCATACTCGATCCCTTCGGGTATGTAAAGCGCTCTCATACTCGACACCTTCGGGTATGTAAAGCACGCTCATACTCGACACCTTCGGGTATGTAAAGCGCTCTCATACTCGACACCTTCGGGTATGTAAAGCGCTCTCATACTCGATACCTCCGGGTATTTAAAGCGCTATCATACTCGACACCTTCGGGTATGTAAAGCGCTCTCATACTAGATACCTTCGGGTATGTAAAGCGCTCTCATACTCGACACCTTCGGGTATGTAAAGCGCTCTCATACTCAACACCTTCGGGTATTTAAAGCGCTCTCATACTCGACACCTTCGGGTATGTAAAGCGCTCTCATACTCGACACCTTCGGGCATGTAAAGCGCTCTCATACTCAATACCTTCAGGTATGAAAAGCGCTCTCATACTCGACACCTTTAGGTATGAAAAGCGTTCTCATACTCGATACCTTTGGGTATGAAAAGCCCTCTCATACTCGATACCTTCAGGTATGTAAATCGCTCTCATACTCGACACCTTCGGGTATGTAAAGCGCTCTCATACTCGATACCTTCGGGTATGAAAAGCACTCTCATACTCGATACCTTGGGGTATGTAAAGCGCTCTCATACTCGATACCTTCGGGTATGTAAAGCGCTCTCATACTCGATACCTTCGGGTATGTAAAGCGCTCTCATACTTGACACCTTCGGGTATGTAAAGCACTCTCATACTCGATACCTTCGGGTATGAAAAGCACTCTCATACTCGATACCTTGGGGTATGTAAAGCGCTCTCATACTCGATACCTTCGGGTATGTAAAGCGCTCTCATACTCGATACCTTCGGGTATGTAAAGAGCTCTCATACTCGACACCTTCGGGCATGTAAAGCGCTCTCATACTCGACACCTTCAGGTATGAAAAGCGTTCTCATACTCGATACCTTTGGGTATGAAAAGCCTCCCTGCTGACTCTAGTGGGCACGGGATGCTTCCGTCACATACAACGGGACTTTCTACTGCATCGTTCATTTTTTATCTCTTCAGAAGTCATCTATACCTTACAGCTAGAAGGGTCGACCTTGAAGCTGGGGAACCGGGTTCAAGTCTCGGCAGACACGCTCCACATCTTGTGATTCTCGGCAAATCACATAATCTCCCCATGCCTAATAAAATGAATGCATCCATCGGTAATGCAACTGGTGCTCATGAAAAGCGCTCTCATACTCGATACCTTCGGGTATGTAAAGCGCTCTCATACTCGATCCCTTCGGGTATGTAAAGCGCTCTCATACTCGACACCTTCGGGTATGTAAAGCGCGCTCATACTCGACACCTTCGGGTACGTAAAGTGCTCTCATACTCGACACCTTCGGGTATGTAAAGCGCTCTCATACTCGATACCTCCGGGTATTTAAAGCGCTCTCATACTCGACACCTTCGGGTATGTAAAGCGCTCTCATACTCGATACCTTCGGGTATGTAAAGCGCTCTCATACTCAACACCTTCGGGTATGTAAAGCGCTCTCATACTCGACACCTTCGGGTATTTAAAGCGCTCTCATACTCGACACCTTCGGGTATGTAAAGCGATCTCATACTCGATACCTTCGGGTATGTAAAGCGCTCTCATACTCGACACCTTCGGGTATCTAAAGCCCTCTCATACTCGATACCTTTGGGTATGAAAAGCCTCCCTGCTGACTCTAGTGGGCACGGGATGCTTCCGTCACATACAACGGGACTTTCTACTGCATCGTTCATTTTTTATCTCTTCAGAAGTCATCTATACCTTACAGCTAGAAGGGTCGACCTTGAAGCTGGGGAACCGGGTTCAAGTCTCGGCAGACACGCTCCACATCTTGTGATTCTCGGCAAATCACATAATCTCCCCATGCCTAATAAAATGAATGCATCCATCGGTAATGCAACTGGTGCTCATGAAAAGCGCTCTCATACTCGATACCTTCGGGTATGTATAGTGCTCTCATACTCGATCCCTTCGGGTATGTAAAGCGCTCTCATACTCGACACCTTCGGGTATGTAAAGCGCTCTCATATTCGACACCTTCGGGTATGTAAAGCGCTCTCATACTCGATACCTCCGGGTATTTAAATCGCTCTCATACTCGACACCTTCGGGTATGTACAGCGCTCTCATACTCGACACCTTCGGGTATGAAAAGCGCTCGCATACTCGATACCTTCGGGTATGTAAAGCGCTCTTATACTAGACACCTTCAGGTATGTAAAGCGCTCTAATACTCGATACCTATGGGTATGTAAAGCGCTCTCATATTCGATACCTTCGGGTATGTAAAGCGCTCTCATACTCGACACCTTCGGGCATGTAAAGCGCTCTCATACTCAATACCTTCAGGTATGTAAATCGCTCTCATACTCGATACCTTCAGGTATGAAAAGCGTTCTCATACTCGACACCTTCAGGTATGTAAATCGCTCTCATACTCGACACCTTCGGGTATGAAAAGCGCTCGCATACTCGACACCTTCGGGTATGTAAAGCGCTCTTATACTCGACACCTTCAGGTATGTAAAGCGCTCTCATACTCGATACCTTCGGGTATGTAAAGCGCTCTCATACTCGATACCTTTGGGTATTTAAAGCGCTCTCATACTCGACACCTTCGGGCATGTAAAGCGCTCTCATACTCAATACCTTCAGGTATGAAAAGCACTCTCATACTCGACACCTTCAGGTATGAAAAGCGTTCTCATACTCGATACCTTTGGGTATGAAAAGCCCTCTCATACTCGATACCTTCAGGTATGTAAATCGCTCTCATACTCGACACCTTCGGGTATGTAAAGCGCTCTCATACTCGATACCTTCGGGTATGAAAAGCACTCTCATACTCGATACCTTGGGGTATTGGAAAGCGCTCTCATACTCGATACCTTCGGGTATGTAAAGCGCTCTCATACTCGATACCTTCGGGTATGTAAAGCGCTCTCATACTTGACACCTTCGGGTATGTAAAGCACTCTCATACTCGATACCTTCGGGTATGAAAAGCACTCTCATACTCGATACCTTGGGGTATGTAAAGTGCTCTCATACTCGATACCTTCGGGTATGTAAAGCACTCTCATACTCGATACCTTCGGGTATGTAAAGCGCTCTCATACTCGACACCTTTGGGCATGTAAAGTGCTCTCATACTCGACACCTTCAGGTATGAAAAGCGTTCTCATACTCGATACCTTTGGGTATGAAAAGCCTCCCTGCTGACTCTAGTGGGCACGGGATGCTTCCGTCACATACAACGGGACTTTCTACTGCATCGTTCATTTTTTATCTCTTCAGAAGTCATCTATACCTTACAGCTAGAAGGGTCGACCTTGAAGCTGGGGAACCGGGTTCAAGTCTCGGCAGACACGCTCCACATCTTGTGATTCTCGGCAAATTACATAATCTCCCCATGCCTAATAAAATGAATGCATCCATCGGTAATGCAACTGGTGCTCATGAAAAGCGCTCTCATACTCGATACCTTCGGGTATGTAAAGTGCTCTCATACTCGACACCTTCGGGTATGTAAAGCGCGCTCATACTCGATACCTTGGGGTATGTAAAGCGTTCTCATACTCGACACCTTCGGGCATGTAAAGCGCTCTCATACTCGATACCTATGGGTATGTAAAGCGCTCTCATACTCGATACCTTTGGGTATGTAAAGTGCTCTTATACTCGAAACCTTCGGGTATGTAAAGCGCTCTCATACTCGACACCTTCGGGCATGTAAAGCGCTCTCATACTCGATACCTTCAGGTATGTAAATCGCTCTCATACTCGACACCTTCGGGTATGTAAAGCCCTCTCATACTCGATACCTTTGGGTATGAAAAGCCTCCCTGCTGACTCTAGTGGGCACGGGATGCTTCCGTCACATACAACGGGACTTTCTACTGCATCGTTCATTTTTCATCTCTTCAGAAGTCATCTATACCTTACAGCTAGAGGGGTCGACCTTGAAGCTGGGGAACCGGGTTCAAGTCTCGGCAGACACGCTCCACATCTTGTGATTCTCGGCAAATCACATAATCTCCCCATGCCTAATAAAATGAATGCATCCATCGGTAATGCAACTGGTGCTCATGAAAAGCGCTCTCAGACTCGATACCTTTGGGTATGGAAAGCGCTCTCATACTCGATACCTTTGGGTATATAAAGCGCTCTCATACTCGATACCTTCGGGTATGTAAAGCACTCTCATACTCAACACCTTCGGGTAAGTAAAGCGTTCTCATACTCGATACCTTGGGGTATGTAAAGCGTTCTCATACTCGACACCTTCGGGTATGTAAAGCGGTCTCATACTCGACACCTTCGGGTATGTAAAGCGCTCTCATACTCGATACCTCCGGGTATGTAAAGCGCTCTCATACTTGATACCTTCGGGTATGTAAAGCGCTCTCATACTCGACACCTTTGGGTATGAAAAGCGCTCGCATACTCGATACCTTCGGGTATGTAAAGCGCTCTTATACTCGACACCTTCGGGTATGAAAAGCGCTCACATACTCGATCCCTTCGGGTATGAAAAGCGCTCTCATACTCGATCCCTTCGGGTATGTAAAGCGCTCTCATACTCGATACCTAGGGGTATGTAAAGGGCTCTCATACTCGATCCCTTCGGGTATGAAAAGCGCTCTCATTCTCGATCCCTTCGGGTATGAAAAGCGCTCTCATACTCGATACCTTCGTGTATGTAAAGCGCTCTCATACTCGATACCTTCGGGTATGTAAAGCGCTCTCATACTCGACACCTTCGGGTATGTAAAGCGCTCTCATACTCGACACCTTCGGGTATGTAAAGCGCTTTCATACTCGATACCTCCGGGTATGTAAAGCACTCTCATACTCAACACCTTCGGGTATGTAAAGCGCTCTCATACTCGACACCTTCGGGTATGAAAAGCGCTCGCATACTCGATACCTTCGTGTATGTAAAGCGCTCTAATACTCGATACCTATGGGTATGTAAAGCGCTCTCATACTCGATACCTTCGGGTATGTAAAGCGCTCTCATACTCGACACCTTCGGGCATGTAAAGCGCTCTCATACTCGATACCTTCAGGTATGTAAATCGCTCTCATACTCGATACCTTCAGGTATGAAAAGCGCTCTCATACTCGACACCTTCGGGTATGTAAAGCCCTCTCATACTCGATACCTTTGGGTATGAAAAGCCTCCCTGCTGACTCTAGTGGGCACGGGATGCTTCCGTCACATACAACGGGACTTTCTACTGCATCGTTCATTTTTTATCTCTTCAGAAGTCATCTATACCTTACAGCTAGAAGGGTCGACCTTGAAGCTGGGGAACCGGGTTCAAGTCTCGGCAGACACGCTCCACATCTTGTGATTCTCGGCAAATCACATAATCTCCCCATGCCTAATAAAATGAATGCATCCATCGGTAATGCAACTGGTGCTCATGAAAAGCGCTCTCATACTCGATACCTTCGGGTATGTAAAGCGCTCTCATACTCGATACCTTTGGGTATATAAAGCGCTCTCATACTCGACACCTTCGGGTATGTAAAGTGCTCTTATACTCGATACCTTCGGGTATGAAGAGCGCTCTCATACTCGATACCTTCGGGTATGAAAAGCGCTCTCATACTCGACACCTTCGGGTATGTCAAGCACTCTAATACTCGATACCTATGGGTATGTAAAGCACTCTCATACTCGATACCTTCGGGTATGAAAAGCGCTCTCATACTTAACACCTTCGGGTATGTAAAGCGCTTTCATACTCGATACCTTCAGGTATGAAAAGCGCTCTCATACTCGACACCTTCGGGTATGTAAAGCGCTCTCATACTCGACACCTTCGGGTATGAAAAGCGCTCGCATACTCGATACCTTCGGGTATGTAAAGCGCTCTCATACTCAATACCTTGGGGTATGTAAAGCGCTCTCATACTCGACACCTTCGGGTATGTAAAGCGCTCCCATACTCGATACCTTCGGATATGTAAAGCGCTCTCATACTCGATACCTTCGGGTATGAAAAGCGCTCGCATACTCGATACCTTCGGGTATGTAAAGCGCTCTCATACTCAATACCTTGGGGTATGTAAAGCGCTCTCATACTCAATACCTTCGGGTATGAAAAGTGCTCTCATACTCGACACCTTCGGGTATGTAAAGCGCTCCCATACTCGATACCTTCGGATATGTAAAGCGCTCTCATACTCGATACCTTCGGGTATGTAAAGAGCTCTCATACTCGATACCTTCAGGTATGAAAAGCGCTCCCAAAATCGATACCTTCGGGCATGTAAATCGCTCTCATACTCGATACCTTCGGGTATGAAAAGCGCTCTCATACTCGATACCTTCCAGTATGTAAAGCGCTCTCATACTGGTTACCTTCAGGTATGAAAAGTACTCCCAAACTCGATACCTTCGGGTATGTAAAGCACTCTCATACTCGATACCTTCGGGTATTAAAAGCGCTCTCATACTCTACACCTTCGGGTATGTAAAGCGCTCTCATACTCGATACCTTTGGGTATGACAAGCGCTCTCATACTCAACACCTTCGGGTATGTAAAGCACTCTAATACTCCATACCTACAGGTATGTAAATCGCTCTCATACTGGATACCTTCGGGTATGAAAAGCGCTCTTATACTTGACACCTTCGGGTATGTAAAGCACTCTCATACTCGATACCTTCGGGTATGAAAAGCACTCTCATACTCGATACCTTGGGGTATGTAAAGCGTTCTCATACTCGATACCTTGGGGTATGTAAAGCGCTCTCATACTCGATACCTTCGGGTATGTAAAGCGCTCTCATACTCAATACCTTGGGGTACGAAAAGCACTCTCATACTCAATGCCTTGGGGTATGTAAAGCGCTCTCATACTCGATACCTTCGGGTATGTAAAGCGCTCTCATACTCAATACCTTGGGGTATGTAAAGCGCTCTCATACTCGATACCTTTGGGTATGAAAAGTGCTCTCATACTCAACACCTTCGGGTTTGTAAAGCGCTCTCATACTCGATACCTACGGGTATGTAAAGCGCTCTCATACTCGATACCTCCGGGTATGTAAAGCACTCTCATACTCGACACCTTCGGGTATGAAAAGCACTCTCATACTCGATACCTTCCGGTATGTAAAGCGCTCTCATACTCGATACCTTCGGGTATGAAAAGCGCTCTCATACTCGACACCTTCGGGTATGTAAAGCGCTCTCATACTCGACACCTTCGGGTATGTAAAGCGCTCTCATACTCGATACCTTCGGGTCAGAGATACAAAACTTAAAAATAAAGAAAGACTTCGAACCTGTCTGTTATATCCAGGACACAGACAGGTTCCGGAGTACACACCTGGAGTATTGCGCCCAGCTTTAGAAGCCAATCCTGGTGCGTGGGGGCACGGCTAGGCAAAGAGGCTGCATCTGCAGGACCGGATATATGATGTTACAACGCGTCCTTTTAGCACGCATACCATTACAACGGATTTTTTACAACGCAGGTCATTTTACAACGGATACCATTACAACGCAAAACACTACAACACACATACTATTACAACACATACCATTACAACGTAAGTATACGTAAGTATAAGATAATATATAATTTTAAAATATATTGTAAATATTTATTAATGTATTATTTTATTTAATTATTTGTTATATATTATTGTAATAAAATAATTAATTAAATTAATTTTAATTTTTAAATTTGTAAAAATAGGTTAAAAATACTGCTCTACCCCAAAAACCAAACCCAGCCCTTAAACCTAAAAATACCCCTGTACCCCAAAACCCAAATACCCCTGTACCCCAAAACCCAAACCCAACCCTAAAACCTAAAAATACCCCTGTACCCCAAAACCCAAACCCAGCCCTAAAACCTAAAAATACCCCTGTACCCCAAAACCCAAACCCAACCCTAAAACCTAAGAATACCCCTGTACCCCAAAACCCAAACCCAACCCTAAAACTTAAAAATACCCCTGTACCCCAAAACCCAAACCCAACCCTAAAACCTAAAAATACCCCTGTACCCCAAAACCCAAACCCAACCCTAAAACCTAAAAATACCCCTGTACCCCAAAATCCAAACCCAGCCCTAAAACCTAAAAATACCCCTGTACCCCAAAACCCAAACCCAACCCAAAAACCTAAAAATACCCCTGTACCCCAAAACCCAAACCCAACCCTAAAACCTAAAAATACCCCTGTACCCCAAAACCCAAACCCAACCCTAAAACCTAAAAATACCCCTGTACCCCAAAACCAAATGATTATAAAAAAAAGATAAACTTACCTATAATTATACTTACGATGTAATGGTATGCGTTGTAATAGTATGTGCGTTGTAGTGTAATGCGACGTAAAGGTATCCGTTGTAAAATGACCTGCGTTGTAATAGTATCCGTTGTAATGGTATGCGTTGTAAAAAATCCGTGGTAACAGTTGCATACCGCAGGACCACATCTGACTGTGGGAGCTGCTTCGAGAGGGGGTTTCACTGAGGGGTCTCATGTAGATCAATTCAGCCAGAGCTGAGGCCATGACGTAGTCCTGTTTTGTGGTATTACACCCAGTACTGGAGGATTCTTTATGAGTATATTGCTCAGCCTACATATGCAATGTCCACTTATACTGAGGCCCGCCCTAAAATATCCGGTTCCCACTTATACTGAGGCCCGCCCTAAAATATCCAGTGCCCACTTATACTGAGGCGTGCCCTAAAATATCCGGTGCCCACTTATACTGAGGCTCGCCCTAAAATATCCAGTGCCCACTTATACTGAGGCGTGCCCTAAAATATCCAGTGCCCACTTATACTGAGGCCCGCCCTAAAATATCCGGTGCCCACTTATACTGAGGCGTGCCCTAAAATATCCGGTGCCCACTTATACTGAGGCCCGCCCTAAAATATCCGGTGCCCACTTAACTGAAGCCCGCCCTAAAATATCCAGTGCCCACTTATACTGAGTCCCGCCCTAAAATATCCGGTGCCCACTTATACTGAAGCCCGCCCTAAAATATCCAGTGCCCACTTATACTGAGGCCTGCCCTAAAATATCCAGTGCCCACTTAAACTGAGGCCCGCCCTAAAATATCCAGTGCCCACTTATACTGAGGCCCGCCCTAAAATATCCGGTGCCCACTTATACTGAGGCCCACCCTAAAATATCCAGTGCCCACTTATACTGAGGCCCACCCTAAAATATCCGGTGCCCACTTATACTGAGGCCCGCCCTAAAATATCCAGTGCCCACTTATACTGAGGCCCGCCCTAAAATATCCGGTGCCCACTTATACTGAGGCCCACCCTAAAATATCCGGTGCCCACTTATACTGAGGCCCACCCTAAAATATCCAGTGCCCACTTATACTGAGGCCCACCCTAAAATATCCGGTGCCCACTTATACTGAGGCCCGCCCTAAAATATCCAGTGCCCACTTATACTGAGGCCCGCCCTAAAATATCCGGTGCCCACTTATACTGAGGCCCGCCCTAAAATAGCCGGTTCCCACTTATACTGAAGGTCCGCATTACACATCTGGTGCCCACGTATACTGACGGCCCACCCTACACATCCGGTTCCCACTTATACTAAAGGCCCGCCCTACACATCCGGTGCCCACTTATAATAAAGGCACACCCTACACATCCTGTTCCCACTTATACTAAAGGCCCGCCCTACACATCCGGTGCCCACTTATAATAAAGGCACGCCCTACACATCCGGTGCCCACTTATACTAAAGGCCCGCCCTACACATCCAGTGCCCACTTATACTGAGGCCCGCCCTACACATCCGGTTCCCACTTATACTGAGGCTCGCCCTACACATCCAGTGCCAACTTATACTGAAGGCCCACCCTACACATCCGGTTCCCACTTATACTGAGGCCCGCCCTAAAATATCCAGTGCCCACTTATACTGAGGCCCACCCTAAAATATCCAGTGCCCACTTATACTGAGGCCCACCCTAAAATATCCGGTGCCCACTTATACTGAGGCCCGCCCTACATATCCCGTGCCCACTTATATTGAAGGCCCGCCCTACACATCCGGTGCCCACTTATAATAAAGGCACGCCCTACACATCCGGTGCCCACTTATAATAAAGGCACGCCCTACACATCCGGGGCCAACTTATAATAAAGGCACGCCCTACACATCCGGTGCCCACTTATACTAAAGGCCCGCCCTACACATTCAGTGCCCACTTATACTGAGGCCCGCCCTACACATCCGGTTCCCACTTATACTGAGGCCCGCCCTAAAATATCCAGTGCCCACTTATACTGAGGCCCGCCCTAAAATATCCAGTGCCCACTTATACTGAGGCCCACCCTACACATCCGGTGCCCACTTATACTGAGGCCCGCCCTAAAATATCCAGTGCCCACTTATACTGAGGCCCGCCCTAAAATATCCAGTGCCCACTTATACTGAGGCCCGCCCTAAAATAGCCGGTTGCCACTTATACAGAAGGTCCACATTACACATCTGGTGCCCACGTATACTGAAGGTCCGCCCTACACATCCGGTTCCCACTTATACTAGAGGCCCGCCCTACACATCCGGTGCCCACTTATAATAAAGGCACGCCCTACACATCCGGTGCCCACTTATACTAAAGGCCCGCCCTACACATCCAGTGCCCACTTATACTGAGGCCCGCCCAACACATCCGGTTCCCAGTTATACTGAGGCTCGCCCTACACATCCGGTTCCCACTTCTACTGAGGCCCGCCCTAAAATATCCAGTGCCCACTTATACTGAGGCCCGCCCTAAAATATCCAGTGCCCACTTATACTGAGGCCCGCCATACACATCCGGTGCCCACTTAAACTGAGGCCTGCCCTAAAATATCCAGTGCCCACTTATACTGAGGCCCGCCCTACACATCCAGTGCCCACTTATACTGAGGCACGCCCTACACATCCGGTTCCCACTTATACTGAGGCTCGCCCTACACATCCGGTGCCCACTTAAACTGAAGGTCCGCCCTACACATCCGGTGCCCACTTAAACTGAAGGTCCGCCCTACACATCCAGTGCCCACTTATACTGAGGCCCTCCCTAAAATGTCCAGTGCCCACTTATACTGAGGCCCGCCCTAAAATATCCAGTGCCCACTTATACTGAGGCCCGCCCTACACATCCGGTGCCCACTTAAACTGAGGCCCGCCCTAAAATATTCAGTGCCCACTTATACTGAGGCCCGCCCTACACATCCGGTTCCCACTTATACTGAGGCCCGCCCTAAAACATCCAGTGCCCACTTATACTGACGCCCGCCCTACACATCCGGTTCCCACTTATACTGAGGCCCGCCCTAAAATATCCAGTGCCCACTTATACTGAGGCCCGCCCTAAAATATCCAGTGCCCACTTATACTGAGGCCCTCCCTAAAATATCCAGTGCCCACTTATACTGAGGCCCGCCCTAAAATATCCAGTGCCCACTTATACTGAGGCCCGCCCTAAAATATCCAGTGCCCACTTATACTGAGGCCCTCCCTAAAATATCCAGTGCCCACTTATACTGAGGCCCACCCTAAAATATCCGGTGCCCACTTATACTGAAGGTCCGCATTACACATCTGGTGCCCACGTATATTGAAGGCCCACCCTACACATCCGGTGCCCACTTTTAATAAAGGCCCGCACTACACATCCGGTGCCCACTTATACTAAAGGCCCACCCTACACATCCGGTGCCCACTTTTAATAAAGGCCCGCCCTACACATCCGGTGCCCACTTAAACTGAAGGTCCGCCCTACACATCCGGTTCCCACTTATACTGAAGGCCCACCCTACACATCCGGTGTCCACTTATACTGAAGGCCCGCCCTACACATCCGGTGCCCACTTATACTGAGTCCCACCCTACACATCCGGTTCCCACTTATACTGAGGCCCGCCCTACACATCCGGTTCCCACTTATACTGAAGGCCCACCCTACACATCCGGTGTCCACTTATACTGAAGGCCCGCCCTACACATCCGGTGCCCACTTATACTGAGTCCCACCCTACACATCCGGTTCCCACTTATACTGAGGCCCGCCCTACACATCCGGTTCCCACTTATACTAAAGGGCCGCCCTACACATCCGGTGCCCACTTATAATAAAGGCACGCCCTACACATCCGGTGCCCACTTATACTGTAGGCCTGCCCTACACATCCAGTGCCCACTTATACCGAGGCCCGCCCTACACATCCGGTGCCCACTTATACTGAGGCCCGCCCTACACATCCGGTGCCCACTTATACTGAAGGCCCACCCTACACATCCGGTTCCCACTTATACTGAGGCGCGCCCTAAAATATCCAGTGCCCACTTATACTGAGGCCCTCCCTAAAATATCCAGTGCCCACTTATACTGAGGCCCGCCCTAAAATATCCGGTGCCCACTTATACTGAAGGTCCGCATTACACATCCGGTGCCCACTTATACTGAGGCCCTCCCTAAAATATCCAGTGCCCACTTATACTGAGGCCCGCCATAAAATATCCAGTGCCCACTTATACTGAGGCCCGCCCTACACATCCGGTGCCCACTTATACTGAGGCCCTCCCTAAAATATCCAGTGCCCACTTATACTGAGGCCCGTCCTAAAATATCCGGTGCCCACTTATTCTGAAGGTCCGCATTACACATCTGGTGCCCACGTATATTGAAGGCCCACCCTACACATCCGGTGCCCACTTTTAATAAAGGCCCGCCCTACACATCCGGTGCCCACTTATACTAAAGGCCCACCATACACATCCGGTGCCCACTTTTAATAAAGGCCCGCCCTACACATCCGGTGCCCACTTAAACTGAAGGTCCGCCCTACACATCCGGTTCCCACTTATACTGAAGGCCCACCCTACACATCCGGTGCCCACTTATACTGAGGCCCACCCTACACATCCGGTTCCCACTTATACTGAGGCCCGCCCTACACATCCGGTGCCCACTTATACTGAGGCCCGCCCTACACATCCGGTGCCACTTATACTGAGGCCCGCCCTACACATCCGGTGCCCACTTATACTGAGGCCCGCCCTACACATCTGGTGCCCACTTATACTGAGGCCCACCCTACACATCCGGTGCCCACTTTTAATAAAGGCCCGCCCTACACATCCGGTGCCCACTTAAACTGAAGGTCCGCCCTACACATCCGGTTCCCACTTATACTGAAGGCCCACCCTACACATCCGGTGCCCACTTATACTGAGGCCCGCCCTACACATCCGGTGCCCACTTATACTGAGGCCCACCCTACACATCCGGTTCCCACTTATACTGAGGCCCGCCCTACACATCCGGTGCCCACTTATACTGAGGCCCGCCCTACACATCCGGTGCCCACTTATACTGAGGCCCACCCTACACATCCGGTTCCCACTTATACTGAGGCCCGCCCTACACATCTGGTGCCCACTTATACTGAGGCCCACCCTACACATCCGGTGCTCACTTATACTGAGGCCCGCCCTACACATCCGGTGCCCACTTATACTGAGGCCCGCCCTACACATCCGGTGCCCACTTATACTGAGGCCCACCCTACACATCCGGTGCCCACTTATACTGAGGCCCGCCCTAAAATATCCAGTGCCCACTTATACTGAGGCCCTTACTAAAATATCCGGTGCCCACTTATACAGAGGCCCGCCCTAAAATATCCAGTGCCCACTTATACTGAGGCCCACCCTAAAATATCCGGTGCCCACTTATACTGAGGCCCGCCCTACATATCCCGTGCCCACTTATATTGAAGGCCCGCACTACACATCCGGTGTCGACTTATACTGAAAGCCCGACCTACACATCCGGTGTCCACTTATACTGAAGGCACGCCCTAAAATATCCGGTGCCCCTACACATCCGGTGCCCACTTATACTGAAGGCCCACCCTATGCATCCGGTGCCCACTTACACTGAAGGTCCGCCCTACACATCCGGTGCCCACTTATACTAAAGGCCCGCCCTACACATCCGGTGCCCACTTATACGGAAGGCCCACCCTACACATGCTGTGCCCACTTATACTGAGGCCTGCCCTAAAATATCCAGTGCCCACTTCTACTGAAAGCCCGCCCTACACATCCGGTTCCCACTTATACTGAGGCTCGCCCTACACATCCGGTTCCCACTTATACTGAGGCCCACCCTAAAATATCCAGTGCCCCCTCATACTGAGGCCTGGCCTAAAATATCCGGTTTGAAAATTGCAAAAAACACAGTTGATGGACAGAATGTAGAACAATGTCATACATTCACCCCAGTACAATGATCTGGGCCTAAATCCATCGTTTTTTTTTGCACTCCACACCACCCTGGGTTAGACACTGGCTATATGCAAATCAGCTCTGACCCTGTGCCTCATGGGAACAGTCCAGTCCGAACTACCAAGCCATGTCTTTCCCAGACCGGAATCAAGCATCCAAGGACCGGTTTCTGGCTATCAGCCTTCATCAGCCTGGATAGCTTGACTCCAGTGGTGTGGAGAGCCTGGGACTCACGTCTGAGTATACCCAGCACACTCGGGGTGAAAATTGCAAAAAACACAGTTGATGGACAGAATGTAGAACAATGTTAAAGATTCACCCCAGTACAAGGATCTAGGCCTAAATCCATCGTTTTTTTGCACTCCACACCACCCTGGGTTAGACACTGGCTATATGCAAATCAGCTCTGACCCTGTGCCTCATGGGAACAGTCCAGTCCGAACTACCAAGCCATGTCTTTCCCAGACCGGAATCAAGCATCCAAGGACCGGTTTCTGGCTATCAGCCTTCATCAGCCTGGATAGCTTGACTCCAGTGGTGTGGAGAGCCTGGGACTCACGTCTGAGTATACCCAGCACACTCGGGGTGAAAATTGCAAAAAACACATTTGATGGACAGAATGTAGAACAATGTCATACATTCACCCCAGTACAAGGATCTGGGCCTAAATCCATCGTTTTTCTGCACTCCATACCACCCTGGGTTAGACACTGGCTATATGCAAATCAGCTCTGACCCTGTGCCTCATGGGAACAGTCCAGTCCGAACTACCAAGCCATGTCTTACCCAGACCGGAATCAAGCATCCAAGGACCGGTTTCTGGCTATCAGCCTTCATCAGCCTGGATAGCTTGACTCCAGTGGTGTGGAGAGCCTGGGACTCACGTCTGAGTATACCCAGCACACTCGGGTGAAAATTGCAAAAAACACAGTTGATGGACAGAATGTAGAACAATGTCAAAAATTCACCCCAGTACAAGGATCTGGGCCTAAATCCATCGTTTTTTTGCACTCCACACCACCCTGGGTTAGACACTGGCTATATGCAAATCAGCTTTGACCCTATGCCTCATGGGAACTGTCCAGTCCGAACTACCAAGCCATGTCTTTCCCAGACCGGAATCAAGCATCCAAGGACCAGTTTCTGGCTATCAGCCTTCATCAGCCTGGATAGCTTGACTCCAGTGGTGTGGAGAGCCTGGGACTCACGTCTGAGTATACCCAGCACACTCGGGGTGAAAATTGCAAAAAACACAGTTGATGGACAGAATGTAGAACAATGTCAAAAATTCACCCCAGTACAAGGATCTGGGCCTAAATCCATCGTTTTTTTGCACTCCACACCACCCTGGGTTAGACACTGGCTATATGCAAATCAGCTCTGACCCTGTGCCTCATGGGAACAGTCCAGTCCGAACTACCAAGCCATGTCTTTCCCAGACCGGAATCAAGCATCCAAGGTCCGGTGTCTGGCTATCAGCCTTCATCAGCCTGGATAGCTTGACTCCAGTGGTGTGGAGAGCCTGGGACTCACGTCTGAGTATACCCAGCACACTTGGGGTGAAAATTGCAAAAAACACAGTTGATTGACAGAATGTAGAACAATGTCAAAAATTCACCCCAGTACAAGGATCTGGGCCTAAATCCATCGTTTTTTTGCACTCCACACCACCCTGGGTTAGACACTGGCTATATGCAAATCAGCTTTGACCCTATGCCTCATGGGAACTGTCCAGTCCGAACTACCAGGCCATGTCTTTCCCAGACCGGAATCAAGCATCCAAGGACCGGTTTCTGGCTATCAGCCTTCATCAGCCTGGATAGCTTGACTCCAGTGGTGTGGAGAGCCTGGGACTCACGTCTGAGTATACCCAGCACACTCGGGGTGAAAATTGCAAAAAACACAGTTGATGGACAGAATGTAGAACAATGTCAAAAATTCACCCCAGTACAAGGATCTGGGCCTAAATCCATCGTTTTTTTGCACTCCACACCACCCTGGGTTAGACACTGGCTATATGCAAATCAGCTCTGACCCTGTGCCTCATGGGAACAGTCCAGTCCGAACTACCAAGCCATGTCTTTCCCAGACCGGAATCAAGCATCCAAGGACCGGTTTCTGGCTATCAGCCTTCATCAGCCTGGATAGCTTGACTCCAGTGGTGTGGAGAGCCTGGGACTCACGTCTGAGTATACCCAGCACACTCGGGGTGAAAATTGGAGACATGGCTTGGTAGTTCGGACTGGACTGTTCCCATGAGGCACAGGGTCAGAGCTGATTTACATTTTGATTTGATGTGGATTTATATACCGCGGAATTGCTGCCCAGAGGCGTCCAAGCGCTGAGAATACCAGATCCGACAGAGGGGGAGGGCACGGGAGAAGGGGGAGGTTAGACTGAATGGAACAGGAAGGTTTTCAGTTGTTTGCGGAACGTCGTAAGGTTAGAGTTGGATCTTAAATGCGGTGGAAGGGTGTTCCAGGCCCTCGCCGCATTGTAGGAAAAAGACCTACCTCCAGCTCTGGATCTCCTTACTCTCGGGGTGACTGCTAAGAAAGACTGATCTGATCTTAGGTTCCTGTTGGGCCTGTAGTGATGGATTAGGTCCTGTGTGATCTTGGGGCCAGAGTTCCAAAAAGACTGGTGGGCTATGCATAAGGCCTTGAACAGCACCCTTTGCTGCACAGGTAGCCAGTGGAGAGAGACCAACCCGGATCTAACTGACTGTCTGCGAGGGATGTCAAGTAGCAGACGTGCAGCACAATTTTGCGCTATCTGCAGCCTCCTCAGAGTGGATTCTGGGGCTCCGAGATAGAGGACGTTATTAAAATCAAGGCGGGATTGAATCAGGCCTTGTATCGCTGCTTGCTTGGCTTCCATAGGAAGAAGGGGGAAAATTTTCTTAAGCATCTTCATGATGCCAAAGCAGGTGGCCGAGAGTTTGGTGGATTGTACATCGAAGGAGAGTGATCTATCCATCCATATTCCCAAACTTTTAATACTGTTTTTGGGGGTAGGTGGAGGGCCCATACTGGGTGGCCAAAGGGTGGTCGGGAGGCTGGAGATCGAGTTGCCGAGGACCATAAGCTCGGTCTTGTCTCCGTTTAGTTTCAAGGATGATGAGGACATCCAGGATTTTACCTCTTCTAGACACTCTCTGAGTCCGCTCTGTGCAGGTAGATTGGTCTCCTGTGTAAGGGAGACCACTAGCTGCGTGTCGTCCGCGTAGGAAATGATCTTAATCCCGAACGGACGGACGACATCAGCCAGTGGCCTCATGTACAGATTGAAGAGAGCCGGGCTCAGAGAGGATCCCTGGGGGACGCCACAGTTCAGGGGAATGCTGGTGGAAACTGAATCACCCTCAAACACCTGGAAAGATCTATCCTCCAGGAAAGACCGGAACCAAGACCAAGCTCTGCCCCTGATCCCAACCTGGGCCATACGGTCCAGCAAGGTGACATGGTTGACCGTATCGAAGGCCGCGCTGAGATCAAGGAGGATCACATATAGCCAGTGTCTAACCCAGGTTGGTGTGGAGTGCAAACAAACGATGGATTTAGGCCCAGATCCTTGTACTGGGGTGAATGTATGACATTGTTCTACATTCTGTCCATCAACTGTGTTTTTTGCTAAAATATCCGGTGCCCACTTATACTGAAGCCCGCCCTGAAATATCCCGTGCCCGGGGAGGAGCTACGACACCAACCAAGATGGCCGCATAGTCTCCCGGCTCCGCTGACCTCTGTCCTACGCTCTATTATCCTGTTGCTTATCCTGCTTTCCTGCACCGGATCCGTGTGTGCGACCCGACCTGCATTCCAGGGGTGCAATCCCGGAGTTTCTCCGCCGTTGTGGAACGGAGCTACGTCGAGTGTCGCATTGAGGCCTAATTCAGCAGGAAAGCCGGGGTCTCGAGTGCTGGCCCTGCCGGGTCCGAGTTGAATAACAACGGACTGCTGAATGTGGTTGGGTCCGGTCTCTGGAGCACTCGGATTTTTTTGATTGCTCCGCTACCATCAGCTGCCTGGTGCCCTACAATAGGTGAGGTGACGAGTGACGCACGGTGCTGTGTGGGGGGTCCCTGACCCGGGGCTCGGCATTCACATCGCCGATTCCCCCGGGTCGGTGCCTCGCTGCGTACTACTGCTCGCTAACCGTCAGTCCCTCATGGCTTACTCCTGCTCCGCCTAATTTTGCCCCGGAGAAGGCGCCTCTCCGTGGGGACCACCATGTTGGAGGATGAAAGGCATCTAGCGGAGCAGGCTCGAACTGGCCCGTATTTGCGAACGGTACTGGAGGCACTAATGGCACTTAAGGGGACTATTGAAGTCCAGACTTGCAGTTTGTTGTCTGCGACGGATGGACTCACAAGCCCGAGACCGGATCCTGACTCGACACCCGCGACCCGGCAGCCAGCCCGCTTTTCAATAGATGTTTCGGAGACGTATCTTGACCCGGCGCTGGAAGCAGAGTTTGCCCCTATGGTATTGGATCTACCTGAATGTACTGTGCCTGGTCACTCAATGGAACCGTTGGAACCCCCGATTGTGTACCCCTCGGAACATTTAAATGTCGTCCCAATTTTGGAAGTTTCCACTTTCTATCTTTTGCTGTTTTGGACCGTGTCGACTTCCCTCCCCTGTCGGCCCTTCAAGATGGCGGATGGGGTAAAGCTTGGCTTCGAAGGCAGGGAGGGGCAACATTGGTACCAGCCATCTGCATCGGGACCTGCCGTTCTTTTCTCATCTGTGTACTCCTGTTTTGTAGACTTTTGCAGTATTTTGTGGAAAGGGCTTTCTTTAATTGCCGACTTCAGTGAATTTGATCGACGGGACCAGGGTTGAAATTTTATCTGGGTCTCTCATTGTGGCACTATGTTTATCGGGATTGTTTTTTTTGACCTATTGAAGTCCGGGGCGGGGCTGGCTATGATGGGGGAAGGAGACCGGGAGTCCGTAGAAATATGCCCTCCTCCGCTTTCCCTCATCGAGTGGGGTTCTTTGCCTTTTCTTCTCTTTCCCTTTCTTCTATATTTCGGGTTCTGGTTACTGGGCGACAGGCACGCTGCGAGGGGGGTGGTCGTAGTCATCAGCAGGGGTGCAGGGTGGGGGCGTGGGGGGATGGGTGTTCGTTATTATTTTTGTTCTATGGCCTCTTTTTCCTTCTCTTCCCTTGTCTTTTCTTCTTTTTTCCTTTTCTGGGTTAGTGTGGTGGGTTCGGCTTTCTTACATCCTTGTTTCTATATCTGCACCTTGCCCCTTTTTTGAGGTTTTGGTGCTATGGGGCGGACGATAATGATGGCATAGACGAACAATAATGTGCTAGCTTATCCTGAAGCCGTATGTCTTAACGCCATTGACTTACATTATAGCGAGATTATTTTGGACACGTTGTTCTTTTGCTCGCCCCCATTTGTGATCCGAGACACTGTACGAGGTGTGCCGCTCATTTCTAATCTCCCAGTTTGCCATAAGGAAGGACTTACAGAACGCTGCTCACGGAGGGCGCATCACCATTCATTTTGTGCAGGAAAGGTCGAGCCGCTGGTGGGAGCATCTCCGCAATCGGCGGACAGCCTGCACGCTCCCAGCGTGCACCAGACCTCAGGGCTACCTGTTGGCTTCACCGGGGGACTGCGAGGACCAGCAGCCCTTACATCTAACAGCTGGTGCCTCTTCCCCCGGAGGCCACGCCCCCCGCTGACGCCTATTTACTTTTCGCGACACCCGCTTTGCGGGTGCCGCTCATTTCTAATCTCCCAGTTTGCCATAAGGAAGGACTTACAGAACGCTGCTCACGGAGGGCGCATCACCATTCATTTTGTGCAGGAAAGGGCGAGCCGCTGGTGGGAGCATCTCCGCAATCGGCGGACAGCCTGCACGCTCCCAGCGTGCACCAGACCTCAGGGCTACCTGTTGGCTTCACCGGGGGACTGCGAGGACCAGCAGCCCTTACATCTAACAGCTGGTGCCTCTTCCCCCGGAGGCCACGCCCCCCGCTGACGCCTATTTACTTTTCGCGACACCCGCTTCGCGGGTGCCGCTCATTTCTAATCTCCCAGTTTGCCATAAGGAAGGACTTACAGAACGCTGCTCACGGAGGGCGCATCACCATTCATTTTGTGCAGGAAAGGTCGAGCCGCTGGTGGGAGCATCTCCGCAATCGGCGGACAGCCTGCACGCTCCCAGCGTGCACCAGACCTCAGGGCTACCTGTTGGCTTCACCGGGGGACTGCGAGGACCAGCAGCCCTTACATCTAACAGCTGGTGCCTCTTCCCCCGGAGGCCACGCCCCCTAACTGTCTCACTATAAACTGACCAGCCCCAAACGCAACGCGGGACGCGCGTGGGGAGAAGCGCGGGCGAAGCACGGGCCAAGGGCGGGCCCGTTTAAGCCCGTTCAAGACCGGGCAGGACTGGACTGGGCCACCCTATGTGCAGTTCGTGCTTTAATATTCTGCCACTGTCATTTCACATTAACTTTACGCTATTGACCTGAGAAAATTCATTGTTCCTCACTATTGTAACAATCCTCACGGTACAATGTCCCCGAGAACCACTAGGAACACAGTTAAAAAGCAGGCTCAATCCGCTGGTGAGGTCATTGGCCCAATTGACCAATTTATAACTAAAGCCAACGATGCTATTGAGCAGGGCATTATCCTACTGGACCGGAGGATTTCACAGGACTTGATGATTGCCAGACGCTCTTCGATGGGCCTACTGGCCACTGCAAAAACCCCCTTACGTCCTGTTGATCAACCTCCTCTAGTGACAGTGCATGCAGAAACGCACACTGTTCCCTGTACAGTGGACCTTTCTGCATCTTTAGACTTGTCTGAATCCCATCTCTCCTTGGAAAAATCTCCTGCTATTTTTGCTACTCAACTAGATAACAACCCCTCTTCCCCAATGGCTAGGGGCTTAAGAGAAGGAGCAATTCCTAAAAAATTAAAGAAGAAGACAACCACTAAGCTCCCCCATTCCACCATTCCTCCTGTTACAACCATCCCTGTAACTCCTCTTGCCTCTAATTTTCCCCCGCAAAACCCTAACCCTTCATCCCTCCATTATTCTCCCTCACTGTCAAATGTTCAAATAGTGGATTCTATCTCTGCTAATCTGAATATCAGCTGCACAAGCTCAAGCAGCAATTACAGCGGAGGAGATATGGCAAATGGTAATCTTACAACCAATGTGTGTAGCAATGACAGCCTATTGCTCACCAGAATTGGTGATCTATTTAAATTTCACTTGGAACCCATGGAAAAGGCCCTACATATGGTTCAGTCTCAACTAACCCAACTGTCCCTTGCACTAACCCAAAGCAAAGGAAATAAGAAGGACTCCAATCTGGTGAAAGGCAGGCCCACTACCTCAAATACTCCAAACGCTAAAGCGTCAAAACCTGGAACCTCTGCGCAGAACCCCAATTCCCATAAACAAAAAATCCCCGAGAAACCTATCCAAAATCATTCCCTAGCATCTACAAACAAACCGCAACCACCTCCAAAATCCTCTAACCCTTTACCACCCTGTCCCATAGCCAATCCTAAATCAACAGCACCCTCCCTACCAAACCCTCCTTCTTCCCTTCCCACCTCTACAGCCCCCACTTCTGCTCCCACCCATCCCAATAACGCTACAGGATTCAACACTATTCCTAATAACCGTAAGAGAAGGACTCCCCCTATCCATCTTCCACCTGAGGCCTCTCCATATGTAGTAATAATGACAGGGGTTCCGGAACTCCCCCCAAACCAAGATGAACCGGTTTGGTCCCTAAAAAATAAAGTAATATACTGGTTGTCCAACAATAGACCGCTTCCAATCTTTATGGACAACAGAGTTACTACAGTGCGCAGAGTGCTTTGGTTAGGCAATCTACCAAAAAACATTCAGGGCGACTGTATTATAGTAAATTTTGAAGATTCCAACACAGTTGACTATATTTGTTCCTGGGGTGATCAAACCTCCACTGAAGGGATAGCTACCCACAATCTGTCGCACTTCTACCCCCCTAAGCCACGACGTAATTCTGGTCCCCCGTGGTCCTGGACTAGGGCAGGAAACTGGGGCGGAACCAGAGACCGAGATCAGTTGTCGGGGTACGGCTTTAGCAATCCACCACCAGGCCACTTTAGCAATTGGAGAGGTCCACCACTATCCAATCGATATGATTGCCTGGACATGGTGGACTGACTACCAACTTCATCTATAACAGACAGTAGCCACAACAGCGTTTTGCCCAACCGAAAAGACCCCTGTAAGAGCATTCGGACGGTTGGCTCTATCTCGCCATCTTTATATAATACTCAGCCCGAGTCTTACCCTCCCCAGCAACCCCTGACCCAACAGCAGTCATCTTCTCTCCACCAGGCTGTGAGCCACACTCTGTCAGCTACCCTTGTAGATTCACCTTCGAACCAACAATCTACTATTTTTCAACTCAGTGTGCCTAAACCTATCCTTCCTCTTTCTGCCATAACCATTCAATCCCCGTCCCAACTTCCACCCACCTCAGTTGAATCTCAGCCTCCAAATTCTACTTCCTCATCAACCCAGGACCTTCCAATTCTATATTGGAACGTAGCTGGCTTAAGATCGAAAATCCATCTCCAGTCCTGGATGGAAGTGACCAATAAATATAAGTTAATCTGCCTAGAAGAAACTTGGGCAATTGACCCAATTCACATCCAGGGCTTCAAAACATTTCATCTTCCTGCCCTACCGTCTACTCATGGTAGGTCCAAGGGTGGCTTAGCCATCTATGTTTCCAATTTAATTCCTTTTACGATCATGGAAGCTCCGTTAATTTCGTCAATTTTCCAAATCCTCAAAATAGTCCGAGACAATAACTCTTGCTACTATCTCATCAATATGTACAATAACTCTTCAGCTAGCGACTGTGTAAAATCTTTGTCGGAAATTACTTTATACTTACAAGACCAACAAGCTACGAATCAACAGCTACATTGTCACGTTGTGTGGGGTGGGGATTTCAATGTTCATTTGTGTAACAATTATAACAAAGGTATTTGTGGGCTTTCAGATGAGCACGATGTCCCTCTGACCCACTTCGCCCATAGTACAGTTGGTCATGCACTAAATACCTGTATTTTTGCACTAGAACTTGAATTTGCGAATATTCTAGTGAGTCCTGCTGTAGAATTTAAGACGACCTTCCACGGTAGAGGAGCCACCACAACCATCGATTTCATTTTATGCTCCCAATCCCTAAACAACCGACTGAAGCAATTTACAACTGGCACCGACCCCTCAAGTGACCACTATTCTAACAGCATTACCATAGTATTAAATTCTCCATCTTCAGCTTGCCTAAAAACAAGTCTTTTAGCGCAGCACTCCCTGGAGATGAGTAAAATTAACGGATATACTGTTAAGTGGTCGAAGATCAACTCCATAGAGATCACCAGTAAGATCATTCAAAAAACCCTTCCCTTAATCCACCATTGTCTGGAGACGTCATCTTCCCCCCAGTTGATTCTCTCCAGCTTTGTTAAAATATTAGAAGCCATCAGACTAGAGCTCACCCGTCCACATAGGACTCATGACAATGATAAGGATTCCAGAGGGTGGTTTGACTCCCGTTGCCGTAAAGCTCAGCGTGCACTGAAAAATGCTCTTCACAGTCAGTCCAGGGACCAGTCTCAAATTGCCTTCTTAAGAAAAAACTATAAGATGGCACAACAATCTCGCAAACGGGAAATAAAAAATAATCTTTGGGCCCAATTACATCAGAGCACCTTAACTAAGGACTCCACTATGTTTTGGAGAACAGTTAAGGCCCCTTTCCTAGCTGATGAAACCGCTACTCAGCACCTTGATGTGGCAGTACCCGCTGATAAATGGGTAGCACACTATTCGCAGATCTTCGGGGACAACCCCTTGACAACTGTGCCTCCCAGATCAGACGTGGAAGCTTCCACTAGCAACAACATCTATCCTATTGATCTCCACTTCGATCTAGTGGAGGTAACTACAGCACTGACCTCCTCAAAGACTGGTAAAGCGCCCGGTCCAGACGGGGTCCCCTTAGACATATTTGTGAGCAACACAGATCTTTGGTCTCCAATTGTCACTCAGGTCATGTCTGCAGTTACCCAGATCGGCCTCATTGACTCTTGGTCCACTTCTGTGCTCTTGCCTATTTTCAAAAAGGGAGATCGGGACAACCCAGCCTGTTACAGGCCCATCTCCCTTTTGGATTCCTTAGGCAAGGTTGCCGGCAGACTAATTCTGGAGCGATTAAGGGACTGGGCCACTGAGAATAAGATCTTAACTGACCTACAGTTTGGGTTCCAGGAGGGCCTAGGCACCGTGGAACAGGCCTTAAACCTGACACTGCTCGTGGGTAAATACGCTGGGGCCAAAGGCGGTAATTTACATCTAGTCTATGTGGACTTGAGTTCCGCATTTGATTGCGTAATTCATTCTAAACTATGGGCGATTTTGAAAAATTTGGGCATAGATCTCGCACTGCTGAACTTCCTCCGAGAGCTGTACTCGGACGCAAAAGCTTGTGTGAGATACGGCATTAAAGGGGAGCTTACTGAATCCTTTAACATTGAAAAAGGCGTTAGGCAGGGATGCGTCCTTGCTCCATTCCTATTTAACATCTATACTAACGGACTGGAGCAAGCGATGCTAGCTGACAGCAAAGATCTCCCCTGCATAAGCTCTCGCCCAATCCCTGCATTACTGTATGCAGACGATTCAGTCATCCTGGCAAGAACACCTAATCAACTCCAGACCCAACTAGATAAATACTGCCAATTCATGCTTTCACTCGGCCTCAAAGTCAATAAGTCCAAGACTTTCGTTATGAACATAGGCAAGAGAGCCCAAAAATGTAAATCTCTCTTTATCGATAAGACCAGGTTAGAAACTGCCAACACCTACCCCTATCTAGGTATTCTTGTTGATAAACATCTGTCTTGGAAACCTGCCATATCCAGCAAAAAATTGCAGTTCCAACGCACAACATCAGCACTGACTTCATTCTCTAGGAAACTGGGCAAGCCCGCTCCTACTGTACTTTTGAAGATCTATCAAGCGAAATGCATGAGCGTGGCTACATACGGGGCTGGAGTTTGGGGCTATGTGTCTGCGGATGAGCTTCAAACTATAGAAAACTACTTTCTGAAATACTTATTAGCCCTCCCCCGTAGTGCTCCTACTTACGGTACACATGTGGAACTCGGTTGGGAGTACTTGACTGACATTATTAGATACCAGCCGATACTACTATGGCATCGAATCTGGACACAGGAGCAATGTCATTTAACTAGGTCTCTAATATCTGATTGTCTCACTTTGTCCCATTGGAAAAAGATCCCTTGGCTGTTATATGTTTCAAAATTCTTGACCGACTTGAATCACCCTGCATATTTTACTGACCCTGAAACCCTATCGGATATACCTAGGAAATCTCTGAAAAAGCTATGTGCCGACCACTTAAGCGAACTTCGTTTGTCCTCAGAACTTGTCAAAAAATCAAATGTACATTTAACGATGGTTCAATCCTCTTATGGCATCCAACCTTATTTGTCTTTCTTTTTGTCAAATTATGAGAGGTATGTTTTAACCAGATTTCGGTTTGATGCATTTTATCGCCTTGTCTTACTGCCTGTGCCCTTAGACTGGTCACGGGAATTAACAAACTGCCCCTGTGATGGTCGTACCCGCCAGTCAACTCTGCACGTAACCTTTTTCTGCAGTTTTTATAAGCCCCCAAGGAAACGATGGCTGGTTCCATTGCTCCGGCACTTAGGATTGAGAAGATGCAGACCGGCTCTTTTGGCACTTCAATACTTAGACACCCCGTACGTTGCCAAAACTGTAGCTTGCTATCTCAAAGCCTGCTTGAAAATTCATTCCCAACTCCTGGCAACTGTTCTCTAAGATTTTACTGACTATTGTGTTATTATTCTTGTGTATAGAGCGTTAGTGTTAACCATGAGCAATTTGAATTTTTATAAAACTGTAAAGTTCTTAAATGCACTTTTTATGATTGTAAATTCAATCGAAATAAAGTTATCTTTTGACTGACTTTTGACTGACACTGTACGATACCTGATCCTTTCTACTTATTATTGTAAAATGAAAACCTCCTATCCTGTTTTCGAATTGAACTGCTTTTGCAACTGATGCGCTTTGTGGTTGAGGTCCCTATGCTCCCCAGGGAGGTGGGTTCGAAGTTGGATAATAATAACGTACTGAAACGCTAGCGGCCAGCCCTGGGGGTTGTAGGCCCTTGTCTGTATCTGATTGCAAATGTTAAATAAATGTTTTCACAAAAAAAAAAAAAAAATATCCAGTGCCCACTTATACTGAGGCCCACCCTAACATATCAGGTGCCCACTTATACTGAGGCTCGCCCTACACATCCAGTGCCCACTTATACTGAAAGCCCAACCTACACATTCGATGCCCACTTATACTGAGGCTCACCCTACACATCCGGTGCCCACTTAAACTGAAGGTCCGCCCTACACATCCGGTGCCCACTTATACTGAGGCTCACCCTACACATCCGGTGCCCACTTAAACTGAAGGTCCGCCCTACACATCCGGTGCCCACTTATACTGAGGCTCACCCTACACATCCGGTGCCCACTTAAACTGAAGGTCCGCCCTACACATCCGGTGCCCACTTATACTGAAGGCCCACCCTACACATCCGGTGCCCACTTATACTGAAGGCCCACCCTACACATCCGGTGCCCACTTATACTGAGGCCCGCCCTACACATCCGGTGCCCACTTATACGAGGCTCACCCTACACATCCGGTGCCCACTTAAACTGAAGGTCCGCCCTACACATCCGGTGCCCACTTAAACTGAAGGTCCGCCCTACACATCCGGTGCCCACTTATACTGAAGGCACGCCCTACACGTCCGGTACCCACTTATACTGAGGCCCACCCTAACATATCAGGTGCCCACTTATACTGAGGCTCGCCCTACACATCCGGTTCCCACTTATACTGAAGGCACGCCCTACACGTCCGGTGCCCACTTATACTGAGGCCCACCCTAACATATCAGGTGCCCACTTATACTGAGGCCCGCCCTAAAATATCCAGTGCCCACTTATACTGAGGCCCGCCCTAAAATATCCAGTGCCCACTTATACTGAGGCCCACCCTACACATCCGGTGCCCACTTATACTGAAGGCCCGCCCTACACATCCGGTGCCCACTTAAACTGAAGGTCCGCCCTACACATCCGGTGCCCACTTAAACTGAAGGTCCGCCCTACACATCCGGTGCCCACTTATACTGAAGGCCCACCCTACACATCCGGTGCCCACTTATACTGAAGGCATGCCCTACACGTCCGGTGCCCACTTATACTGAGGCCCACCCTAACATATCAGGAGCCCACTTATACTGAGGCTCGCCCTACACATCCGGTGCCCACTTATACTGAAGGCACGCCCTACACGTCCGGTGCCCACTTATACTGAGGCCCACCCTAACATATCAGGTGCCCACTTATACTGAGGCTCGCCCTAAAATATCCAGTGCCCACTTATACTGAGGCCCGCCCTACACATCCGGTGCCCACTTATACTGAAGGCACACCCTACACATCCGGTGCCCACTTATACTGAGGCCCACCCTAACATATCAGGTGCCCACTTATACTGAGGCTCGCCCTAAAATATCCAGTGCCCACTTATACTGAGGCTCGCCCTACACATCCGGTGCCCACTTATACTGAAGGCACACCCTACACGTCCGGTGCCCACTTATACTGAGGCCCACCCTAACATATCAGGTGCCCACTTATACTGAGGCCCACCCTAACATATCAGGTGCCCACTTATACTGAGGCCCACCCTAACATATCAGGTGCCCACTTATACTGAGGCCCGCCCTACACATCCGGTGCCCACTTATACTGAAGGCCCGCCCTACACGTCCGGTGCCCACTTATACTGAGGCCCACCCTAACATATCAGGTGCCCACTTATACTGAGGATGGCGCGCATGCTGTCTGCGGCAGCGATGAGGGCTGTTTCATGCTGTCCTCGGTCGAGGATGGTGCGCATGGCGCAGGGGTACAGGGCAGTGGTGTGCCCTATAAGATAGATGCCGCGCATTCCTGCCCGTTTCTTTTGCCGCAGGGCAGTGCAACTGGAAGGCGTGACGCAAAGCTCTGCAACAAAATATTGTGAATGAGGCACTAAGTCTGAGGCACTTGTAACACAAAGAAACTCCCCAAAGCTTCTGAGGGGGTCAGTGCTCACCGGGGGCTCCAGCAGGGCACTCTGGTCCACCCCACAGACACGGGTGCAGCTGTGACGAGCTCTCCTCGGCTCCACTGAGTTCACTCTTCCGGCTTTGAACCAGTTTGACGTCGGTCAATGGCGTCCGCGTCCGGTTCGATCTGATATCTATTATCAGATGCCTGCATTCTGCACCTCTGAAGGTGCTATACAATGAGAGGGGCTTCAGTGCACCTCCCTCGGTGCAACAGCTCGTGAGAATGCGAGTTCAACAGTGATCCAAAGCAATCAGAGTTATAAAGCGCTGTGAATCAGCCGTGAGGGTCTCAAGGCGCTAGAGTAAACAGGTGCCAGGGGGTGCTGTGGTGCTTTCACCTGGTCCACGCGCTTCCGTTCCAAGAATGCGCAACGAATGGTGCTGTCCGTGACCTTTGGGGCAGGATTTGACGTACAATAACTTTAAGGACCCTGACCCGCTCTGTAAGTGATGACGCAAGCTCCCTCCGACAGTAAAGCCTAAGTTATGCTCAAGCCACGTCACCAGGAGTGACCCGAGGACGCCGCATGGAGCCCTGGTCCACAGGGCAGTGCCCACCTCCTGTCCTGTGTAGGACAGACGCCTCTCCCTTCATCCTGCCAGCAGGGGGGGGCTATGGAAGAAGACCCCCCCCCCCCCCCCCCCCGCCCCCCTCTGCCCCAACGAGTGCAAAGCCTGCAGGCAGCTCTCTCTTTACGGAAACAAAACACAGGCGTCAAATCTTGCCCTCGCTGCAGATATGTAAATGACTCATCCCCGGGGAGTCACCGGCCTCATATTCCAATTAAAATGAAAAAGTGATTACAGGTGACAATAAGTGGCGGGCTCGTGTTTACTGCTTGATGAATAGACCCCCCACCCCTTCCCCGCCGCGGGCCCCTTCCAGGAAATCCTTGCAAACCAGGGCAGCGGAAATGGGCAGCGCCTCTGCGCCACCCGGCCTTCATTCCAGCTTGTATAGCGCTTCGAGCCCTGGAGTGTTCTAGCGCTGTAATAAGTGCTGTTTCCACGGCCGCACTCCTTTGCCCTCAGTTCATTGACCTCGAAAGAAGGAAGAGGCGAGTAACACAAGGACTACTCCGAGGTGAAACGGCGATCCGCGCCTGCAAGAATTTACCATATTTCTCTCACACCCACCATCTGTGCATAAGAGCCAGATTTTACCAAAACACACTTTTCTATTTAAAAAAAAAAAAAAAAAAAAAAGTTATTAAAATCTTTGGAGCAGGTCCTCATGCCAGCTCCCCCTGCGAGGGCCCTCCTGGCAGCTTGCCGCAGTCCGCTACCCTTGGCCGCCCTTGGTTTGTGTCTCCTCTGCTTGCGTCTGCTCGTTTTTCTGGCTCTTCTCTGCTCGCTCCTGCCCTTTATTCTGCTTCTTTCTGCTCGCTCCTGCCCTTTATTCTGCCTCTTCTGCCCATTTCTGCCCTTTATTCTGTCTCTTCCTGCTCATTTCTCACCTTTATTCTGTCTCTTCCTGCTCATTTCTCACCTTTATTCTGCCTCATTCTTCTAGTTTCTCATATTTATTCTGCCTCTTTCAGCTCATTTATGATCTTTATTCTGCCTCTTTCTGCTAATTTCTCACCTTTATTCTGCCTCTTTCTTCTAGTTTCTCACATTTATTCTGCCTCTTTCTGCCCATTTCTAGCCTTTTTCTGCTTGTTTCTGACCTTTATTCTGCCTCTTTCTGCTCGCTCCTGCCCTTTATTCTCCCTCTTACTATTCGTTGGTGACCTTTATTCTGTCTCTTTCTGATAATTTCTCACCTTTATTCTGCCTCTTTCTTCTAGTTTCTCACATTTATTCTACCACTTTCTGCCCATTTCTGGCCTTCATTCTGCCTCTTTCTGCTCGTTTCTGACCTTCATTCTGCCTCTTTCTGCTCGCTCCAGCCCTTTATTCTGCCTCTTTCTGTTCGTTGGTGACCTTTATCTGCCTCTTTCTGCTCATTTCTCACATTTATTCTGCCTCTTTCTGCTCATTTCTCACCTTTATTTTGCCTCTTTCTGCTTGCTCCTGTCCTTTATTCTGCCTTTTCTGCCCATTGCTGCCCTTTATTCTGCCCCTTTCTGCTCGTTGTTAACCTTTATCCTGCCTCTATCTGCTCATTGGCGACCTTTATTCTGCTACTTTCTTCTCGTTTCTCACATTTATTCTGCCTTTCTGCTCATTTCTGGCCTCTTTCTGCTTGTTTCTGGCCTTCATTCTGCCTCTTTCTTCTAGTTTCTCATATTTCTTCGGCCTCTTTCTACTCATTTATGACCTTTATTCTGCCTCTTTCTGCTCATTTCTCACCTTTATTCTGCCTCTTTCTTCTAGTTTCTCACATTTATTCTCTGCCTATTTCTCCTCATTTCTCACCTTTATTCTGCCTCTTTCTTAAAGTTTCTCAAATTTTTGTGACTTTTCCTGCTCATTTATGACCTTTATTCTGCCTCTTCCTGCTCATTTCTCCCCTTTATTCTGTCTCTTCCTGCTCATTTCTCACCTTTGTTCTGCCTCTTTCTGCCCATTTCAAGCCTTTTTCTGCTTGTTTCTGACCTTTATTCTGCCTCTTTCTATTCGTTGGTACCTTTATTCTGTCTCTTCCAGCTCTTTTCCCACCTTTATTCTGCCTCTTTCTATTCGTTGGTACCTTTATTCTGTCTCTTCCAGCTCATTTCTCACATTTATTCTACCTCTTTCTGCTCGTTTCTGACCTTCATTCTGCCTCTTTCTGCCCGTTCCCCCCTCCTCCGGCTGGTTACCTCCTCCTGCACTTCCCTCCTCCAACCAAACAACGCTTTGCCCCCTCACACCCCCCCTCCCAGCCCCCTCCCCCCAGGACCTACTTAATGGAGGCACAGCTCGAGGACCTGCTCAAGCTTCAACCAAACTGGCAGCATCGTACCCTCTTCTGAGGACTGAGCCGATGCCTATGGAGAGAACGGTGTGCACGATCAACGCAATTATTCGACCAACATTGACATACGCTTCAGCGGTGTGGAGCGGCTGCCAGCCGAGGTATCAGAAAGACCTGCCGACACAACAGAGCACAGCCTTACGGATCGCAGCAGGAGCTCCTTGCTTCGCAAGAACAGCGGCCTCCGCAGGGATCTAGGCATTGAGATATTGGGCGACCACATCCGCAAACTCAACCACAAATTCTACAAAGGACTGGATCAAAAGGAAAACCCACTGATCGAAAAACATGCTGACATTTCTGCAAACCCATTTGACTGCTATACGTGGCCTATCACAGCGCTGAGCGTGTGAGCCAACTTCACCTGCGACAAAGTGTCACAAATCAAAAATAAGAAAACAGAACAGACTTAAAACGTTCTAAATGATCGGGGAGTAATGAGGCTGCCACCTCGGTATCCGAAACAGACCACTGTCAGACGCAATCTGGCAGCCAGAGATGAAGATGACAGGACCTGATCTATTAACTAAATCGGTAGGGCCTCGTGCCAGCTCCAGACAACAAACTAGGAACAAGGGGAGGGCAGGGGGACCCTCAGACCCCAGGGAGGAAAGGGCAGGGGCAAGAGGAGGAGAGAGCGAGAGAGGGGAGAGGAGAGGAAGAAGGAAAAAGTGTAGATGAGTGAGTGACGAAAGAAGGAGGAATGTGGTAGCAGAGCCCTGCCTTGAGCCACCTTTGACCTTTTGATTGCTGTGTTTAGATTTTGACAAAGTGAGATGTTTGCTCAGATTTTGTAAACATTTGAAATATTGGGCTCAGAAAAAGCTTTATTTTACAGAAGAAACAATACAGCGAAGGGCTTTATTTAGAGGTGGTTTGTTAAAGAACATAGTTGAAGGTTTGGTTCGCTCCGCCCTGCACTCGGTCCGCCTCATTACAAGTCAGGAGAGTCGGATTCAGGGTGGTGGGGCAACTTTCCACTCTGCCACCGTGAAGAAGGGCGGACCCTGTACCCATGGAAATCTCACTGGGGAGGCCAACCTCTCTTGGCCCTCGAGTGGCCCTGGAGTTGATTGGGCCGGGTTTTCCCCATCCCTATTCCTTTAGTGTGGCAGTGAGGAAAATACAGCCCTTTATAATCAGCACAGTGGGGGTCCACCAGAAAAGAGAATCATTTGGGGGAAAACGTAATTCTGGCCGTCATGCCCTCTAGTTCCTCATTTTCCCTGTACGTTAATGCAATCAGCAGCTGAAATCTCCGGGTGCAAGTAAAGCTATCCGAGGTGTTCCACACTGATCATTATCCCGAGGGGGTCAGTAACTGCTGTTATCGGCCCTGTCAGAATTCGGAGGTCTCTCTCAATGAGGGCTTTGAGCGACTCCTCCGTCCCATGCACATCGTTACCCTCCCCTGGGAGGGCGCAGCGTGTCGACGCATTCGGCACTCATGGTAAATTGAGGAATGTGCCGCAATCCATTGGTGGATGCGTAGCACACCCACACTCCACCCTTTGGAGCGCCCCCCTGCGGCAGAGTAACGCGGGCAGTGATTTGAAGTGCGCTGCGTTACGTTAGAATGATCACGCCCTGCAGGGTCACCTCGCAAGGTGGCTCGATACATCTGACATTAGTGTGGCGTCGCCCCCTGCGCCCCCTTGGGCGGCGCAGCATTATGAGAAAGAGGCCCCCAGCTTTGGTAAGGCAGCCGTGACTGGGGTGACTGCCATCAGCACGTCTGCTGACATTTAAGTAAACCCCAAACCCCTCAATGTAATTCGAAAGAGACAGAAATGGTTGGCAACAGAAATCGACGTTGTGTGCCAGAAAGAGCCAGACTGGTGCCCGCCCTGAAATAAACCACACTTGGCACCTGTGAGGTTCCGTTCAGCTGCATGGCCAGTGGGCCAGTAAAGGGCCTCTTTCAGCAGGAATCCGAAGGGGGCCATTAACAGGAGTTAATGACCGCGGCGGTATCTATGAATTTACAGCAGCTCCACACATTCGGTGCGTTTCACTTGGGTATTTGTCTGTTGAAAACTAAACTTCCGAGGTGAAATGTTGGTACTTACTGGGGAATCCCGGGGAAAGAGAAATTCATGGTCAACAGTACCTTCTCTCGACACCTCGATGTGGCTAGTACTGATGTACTGACAGGAGGCATGCTGGGCACACATAACAAGGCCGTAAGAGTTCCCTACAGGGGAGATGGCACATTAACAGCAACCGTACAGCGCAAACAGTCACACCGTTTCTGAAAAAAAACACATTTCCAAGTGCAGGAGTGTGTGGGTCGGAATGCCACCCAGAACCAGTGCCAGGGAACGGACTTGTTGAAGCATCCGGCCCTCGCCTCGTGGGTCTTGGATGAACCATCCTAAGCGGCCCCGGGTGTGCCAGCCCCTCGGCCCCCTGCTGACTGTGCCTCAGGGCGGCTTGGGTTCCCTACTGGAGGGGGCCTCGCCTACCTCTTTGGGATAAGCTGGTCCAATACGGAGCGGGGTCAGTGCTGATCGTCATAGGGTGGCCTCGGTGCACAGTGGGTGACAAACACGTTTCAGACTATAACTGGAATTTTCTGTATAAATGCCACACACATATGTTATTACCAGAAGAGCGGATTGTTTCCTGGTGAGCGCAACAATGAACAGAGTTTACATAGTATTACTTTGGGGGTATGAATACACTGGCACACCTCTGCTTCCCTAGGAGATGACATTATTGACTGTTATTAAATATAATGTTAAATATACCTTTTTTATTTACATCTGGGCTTCTGTTGCCTCGTCATTCCCGTGGCCTTGGCTGCGCGCTGCCGTTTGCGCGCGGATCTGTGTAGCAGGTGCACAACCCGCCTCAGCTGCCTCGCTGCACACTCCTCTCTGGGGCTAGGCGGTGTGGAGAGGAAGGATGCTTGGCTTGCGAGACCCCCCTCGCCCCCCACCCGGACCCGCGTCTAATCCTCCGATAAGAGGAGGCTCCGCCGGGCGCAGCCTCTTCCTCGGCTGCGGCCTCGGCGGCTCCATTACCTCGCCTCCTCCAGAGCCGGCCGGGGAGAGGGGGAAGGGGGGGGGGGGGGGGCTCATCTGTCACAGGGGCCGGGGGGATAAAAATAACCGCGGCCAGGTAGGGCCTGGCCCCTCTCTCGCCGCTCCTGGAGATGAGGCTTCGGCGCGCGGTCCTCCCGCCTGTCCCCGAGGCCAGTGACTGTGGCTAATGCAGAAGAAACAGGCCGTGGACGACTCCCGGGGGGGCCCTGGGACTGAGCCACTCACCCCGCCCCCCAGAACTACTGCAGCCTGGAGGGCCAGCGAGCCTCAGGGCTCGGACCTGAGACTCCGGGCCCCTGCGTGGGGCCCCGGGGGCGGAGAGTCTCGCAGAGGACGGGTTGTGCCTTTAGCAACGGGTCCTTGTTGGAGGGAGGGGCGGGGCTGGGGGCCAGAGGCCCCACAAGAAGGACGTGGGCATAATACAGTCCTTGAAAATGAGCCCGCCCCCTTCAGTAGGGTACAGAGGGCCCCTCTGTCCACTACACTTGTGGCAATATTGATAACCACACCACGGTTTGGGCAAAACCACCTGGCAACTCTCTGACCACCTAGAACACCACAAACTCAAGGACGGCTCGCAATCAAGATTCCAGAACAGCAACAGCACGAAACAGCCCTCATCGCTGCCGCAGACGACATGCGCACCATCCACGACAGAGGACAGCGCGAAACAGCTCTCATCGCTGCCGCAGATGACATGCGCACCATCCTCGACAGAGGACAGCACAAAACAGCTCTCATCGCTGCCGCAGACGACATGCGCACCATCCGCAACAGAGGACAGCACGAAACAGGCCTCATCGCTGCCGCAGATGACATGCGCACCATCCGCGACAGAGGACAGCACAAAACAGCCCACATCGCTGCCGCAGACGACATGCACACCATCCTCGACCGAGGACAGCACGAAACAGCCCTCATCGCTGCGCAGACGACATGAGCACCATCCTCGACCGAGGACAGCACGAAACATCCCTCGTCGCTGCCGCAGACTACATGCGCACCATCCTCGACCGAGGACAGCACAAAACAGCTCTCATCGCTGCCGCAGATGACATGCGCACCATCCGCGACAGAGGACAGCACGAAACAGCCCTCATCGCTGCCGCAGACTACATGCGCACCATCCTCGACCGAGGACAGCACAAAACAGCTCTCATCGCTGCCGCAGATGACATGCGCACCATCTGCGACAGAGGACAGCATGAAACAGCTCTCATCGCTGCCGCAGATTACATGCGCACCATCCGCAACAGAGGACAGCACGAAACAGCCCTCATCGCTGCCGCAGACGACATGCGCACCTCCTCGACCGAGGACAGCACAAAACAGCTCTCATCGCTGCCGCAGATGACATGCGCACCATCCACGACAGAGGACAGCACGAAACAGCCCTCATCGCTGCCGCAGACGACATGTGCACCATCCTCGACTGAGGACAGCACAAAACAGCCCTCATCGCTGCCGCAGACGACATGTGCACCATCCTCGACCGAGGACAGCACAAAACAGCCCTCATCGCTGCCGCAGACGACATGCGCACCATCCTCGACCGAGGACAGCACAAAACAGCCCTCATCGCTGCCGCAGACGACATGCGCACCATCCTCGACCGAGGACAGCACAAAACAGCCCTCATCGCTGCCGCAGACGACATACGCGCCATCCTCGACCGAGGACAGCATGAAACAACCCTCATCGCTGCCGCAGACAGCATGCGCGCCATCCTCGACCGAGGACAGCACAAAACAGCCCTCATCGCTGCCGCAGACGACATGCGCACCATCCTCAACCGAGGACAGCACGAAACAGCCCTCATCACTGCCGCCAATGACATACGCGCCATTCCCGACCGAGGACAGCACAAAACAGCCCTCATCGTTGCCACCAACGACATACGCACCATCCTCGACCGATGAAAGCCCGAAACAGCCCTCATCACTGCCGCCAATGACATATGCACCATCCTCGACCGAGGACAGCACAAAACAGCCCTCACAGCTGCCTCAGACGACATGCGCACCATCTTCGACGGAGGACAGTTCGAACCAGCCCTCATTGCTGCCACCGACGACATTCGCGCCATCCTCGACCGAGGAGAGGCCACGCCCTCACCCCCCTCAACCGCTCCGCTGCTTTCTACACCGTCTCCCACCACGCACTCATGGACAGACTATACACAGCAGAAACACAAGGACCAGCATGCAAATGGAAAGGTTCATTCCTCTCAGAACCCAAGGACCTCATATGCAGCGTCTCACAGCAATCATCACTTTTCAACATGTACATAACTTATTATTTTTAATTTTAAAAGTTTTATATAGCGCTAGCTTGACCAGTAGGTTTCAGAGCGCTTTACATACACACAGTAAACAGCAGAAGGACATTACATTACATAGTAGGCCGGCAGTAAGGAAGCAAACCAAAGAAAAAAATACAGCCTGGGAGAAAAATATGCAGCGGAGGGGGAGAGAGCAATAAAAAGAAACAGGTAAGAATGACAGAGTCCGGTCACCCACTGTCCTTGAATGTCCAGAGAGAGTGGAGACAACTCGGATATAGTAGTCTAAGTAAGTTGACGTTGGTCATGAAAGTATTTGTTTAGGAGATGGAGTTTGAGGTCCCTTTTGAAACAGGAGAAGGAGGGGTTGCATCTGAGAACTCCAGGGAGAGCGTTCCATATCCTGGGAGCGTTGCCAGAGAACGATCGGTATTGGGTGGTTTTCTTTTTCATTTACGAAGGAATAAGAAGGAGAGAGTTGGAGCTTCACAGCGTTCTGGATTGCCCTACTCTGATCAGTTTGTTATTTAGCTAGTTGGGGGCCGGAAAGTGAAGGGTTTTGTGTGTGATGCAGGCCAGCTTATAGATACATCTCCCTTCCATGGGAAGCCAATTGAGGCAGTTGAGAGCTGGAGTGAAGTGTTCAAATCTTTTCACTCCAGATACAAGTCGAGCGGACATGTTCAGCGCTGCCCTTAGAGGGGCTAGGTGAGCTTTTGGAGTCCCTGTAAGGTTGGCGTTCCGGTAGTCGATTTTAGAGAGAACTAGGGATTGGACTAATGTCTTGAGGTCATCATGGGGAAAAAAAGTTTTCAATTTATTGAGGTGTTTTAGAGAGAAAAGAGCACTTTTTGCAGAGTTTTTGATGTGGGCCTCCATTGATAAGTTCTTGTCAAGGGTGATGCCAAGAGACTTAACTGAGTCGGATAGAACGAGGGGGCAGTTTAGGGCTACCAGATTCTAGAGCTACTCTTGGATTGGACAATGGTTACTTTTTGGAGAGAATAGGATTAGTTCCGTTTTGTCTGGGTTGAACTTTAAGTGGTTAACTTAGAACCAAGAATGGATCTCGGTTAGGGTGGTATTAAGGAGTTGGATGTCGCTGGGGGACTTGATCCTGAAATAGATTTGGGTGTCGTCCGCGTAAAGGTGGTAATTCACTCCAGCTTTTTTCAATATGATAGTGAGGGGCTCCATGAAGAGATTGAAGAAGGACGGGGAGAGGATCGAGCCTTGCGGGACCCCAAGTGTGAATTTAGTAGGCTTTGAGAGACAGGAATTAATTTTAATTTGTTGTGAGCTGTGTTGAAGGAAGGAGGGGAACCATTTTAGTACTGTGCCATTTATGCCTGAACGTTTCGACAGGGTCACCAGAAGGGCTGGATGGTTTACTGTATCGAATGCCGCAGATAGGTCAGTAAGGATGAGGAGGCAGGCATCACCTTCGTCTAGGGCCTTGTGAATGTCGTCGGAGACGTTGAGCATAGCTGTTTCCGTGCTAAAGCCTTTTCTGAAAACAGATTGAAAGACGTTGAGGAGGTTGAACTCATCAATGTGTTTGTTGAGTTGGTGGAGAACACATTTCTCCAATGTTTTTGCAAAGAATGGGGGGTTAGAGATAGGTCTGAGGTCGTTAAGATCATTAGGGTCGGCCCCAGGTTCTTGAGAATGGGTGTGATTTGACTAGTTAAAGGGGGTCAGGGACACAGCCTGAGGTGGGAGAGGCGTTGATGATTTTTGTCCAGAAAGGGGAGATGGTGTGGTTGAGTTCTTTGATAATTGTGGAAGGGAGGGGGTCCAAAGTGTTGGAGGAAGGTTTTAGATTAGAAATTATCTTAAAGACCTCACTTACCGACATTAGCTCAAAGTCGGACCAATGCGCATTGTTTTTTAGCTGGAGGTAGGTTTGATTGTCCTTGTTGAAAGCTCTTTCCGAGTGGTCAAGGGAGGTTGAAGGGGGGCAGGTTAAGGGGGAAGGAGAATTAGAGGATTGTAAGAAGGATTGATCAATTTTAGAGACTTTGTTAGTGAAGAAGGAGGCAATTTCTTCACATTGCTCATTGGTGGCTTCGATTTCTTGAGAGGGAGTGCAGATAGTTTGGCTTTTAACAATGTTGAAGAGTTCTCTTGGTCTCTTTTTCACAAGAGCTAGTTGGCTGTGGAAAAAAGATGCCTTTTCTGTGAAGATGTGTTTTTTATATGACCGCCGAGCATATCTAAGATGTGTTAGGTGCAAGGACGAGGGGTTTTGTCTCCAAGCCCTTTCCGCTTGTCTGAGTTGGCGCCATTCATCATTCAGCTCCACGTTAAACCAGGGTTTTGATTTGGTTCTCCACAGTTGTTTGAGTTTGAGGGGAGCTACTTGGTCTAAAACCTCTGTCATTCTTGAGTTAAAGTGTGAAGTGAGGTCATCAGCCGTCCATGATGAGGGTTGGAGTTGAAGATGGGGATGAATCTTGGCTTCAAGTTCGGAAAGAGATATTTCTTTGATGTTTCTGGTCAAGAGTTTAGGTTTGACAACACAAATAGGTTGGGGGCTGGCAAGAGTGTCAATCCTGAACATATTGAGGTGGTGGTCGGACCAGTCAATGGGAGTAATCTCTCTCAGGGAGATCAGATCGTTGTTGGTTATGATCGCATCTAGTGTTGCACCTTTGATGTGAGTTGGTTTATTGCAGAGTTGCTGGAGGTTATATATTTCCAGAAGGTTGGAAAGGTTCAGGACAGTGGAGTCTTCTGGGTCGTTCCAGTGGATATTGAGGTCACCCAAGAACGCGTCTTTGGTGTCTGTCAAGGAGAATCGTGTTATTAGGTCTGATAGTTCTTCGGGGAAAAGGGTACGCTCTCCAGGAAGATGGTAGATGGAGTGGAATTTGATGGGTGGGGTGCCCTTGGTAGTGAGTTCGACCCCTAGGTATTCAAACAATCAGTACTCTGCAGGTTTGAGTTTGGTAATCTGTATTACATCTCTATGAATGATGGCTAGTCCCCCTCCCAGTTTTGAGCGGCCTGTCTTGTCTGATGATCTTATACCCTGGAGGAGTGAGAATGACAAGAATGGGGGTGGAGTGGGCATTGAGCCAGGATTCTGTGAGGAAGGCGATGTCAATTTTTTCAGCGAGAAGAGCTTCCATCATTGCCTACACCGACGGCACCCAGGGCTGGACTGGCCCTAACAGGCACCAGGCGTTTCCCTGCCAGGGTAGGGGCTGGGTTTGGACCCCTGGGGGCCGGTTTTGTGGCATCACTGCAATATAGGCCTGCTGTAGCAAAAGCGGTAGTGGTGAGACAGACGGGAGTGGTGCTTCCAACTAGCACACCCCTCCCACCCCCACCCCCAGGACCTGCCTAGTTGTTTGGCAGGGCCAGTTTCGGTTCCCTGTCTTGCTGTGCGCTAATTTTTTCCCTACCAGTCGACATTGCCACCACCAAGACAAATGTCAAACAATGCTTGACTTGTGTAACCAATTGAAAGCAGACTGCCTCAACTTCAATACCGGCAGAACTGAAGCGCTGATCATCAGGAATAAGAGCTCAGCGTGGGACTCCAGCTGCTGACCCACTGATCTTGGACCCACACCCAGACGAACCAACCTCTGTAGAAACCTAAGCCTCATCCTGGACATCAATCTCACCATGAGGTCCTAGGTCAACGCCGTCACCTCCACATGCCTCCACCTCCTCCGCATGATATGCAAAATCTTCAAGTGGCTCCCACTGGTAAACAGATGTGACATCATGCAGGTCCTAATCACAAGCAACCATGACAATGGCAACACACTCTACACTGGCATCCCAACACATCTCCTTCACAGACTTCAAACCATCCAAAACGCCACCTTCAAACTTGCCCTGGACCTCCCACACCAAACCCATACCACGCCACTCCTCAGAGAGCTTCAATGGCTCCCCATTCAGAAACACTGTCAGCTCAAATGTCTCACACAGGCAGTCAACTCACTACACAGCACGGGACCCTCATACCTCAATCACCTATTTCACTTCCACCAACCCACCGGACAACTATGCTCAGCATCCCTCTCACCTGCAAACACTCCGCATCCACAGAAGCAGAATGGGAAGTCGATCATTCTCCTACCAAGCCACCAAAATCGTGGAACAACCTCCCCCAACACATCAAGGCCTGCTCCACACCTCTTGATTCCGCAAGAAGTTTAAGACCTGGAGACCGCCTCTCCTCAGGGCCAGCCTCACCACACGCCTACACTCACCTATTCAGCACTGGGATACACTCACGGGTGACAAGTAACACTCTATTATTCCATTTTACATTACATATGTGCCAGACTGACTTTGCCCTATCAATGCAGCCAGATCAGAAATTCAGTTCTCTGTAATTTGGCAGGGAGCTCTGCCCATTTCTTCCACTTCTTTATGGTATGTGCTATGTATCTAGTACAAACCTGGCTGAAAGGTAACGCAGTGCATGGTGGAAGACAGGGAACCAATCAGAGAGTGGATGAAGGTAGGGAGGATGGGTTCCAAGAAGGGAGGTGGACTCGATGATGATGTATGTGTTCTTTAAAGAGGTGTCTTCAGTTCTTTTCTCAATCAGCAAAAACACACAGTTCTGGCTGATGAGGAGTGAGACCCCAAAACCGGTCCCAGGATGCTTGTTTCTGGTCCAGGGAGGGCCTGGCTTGGCAGTTCCGGCTGGACTGTTCCCATGAGGCACAAGATCGGGCTGATTTGCATATGCCCAGGTCTAAACTGGGGTGGCGTGGTGAGCAACAGAATGATGGATTTAACCCAGAACTTTTGACTGAGAGTAAATATTTTGATTTGTTCTGCATTCCACCCATCAATTGTGTGTCTTTTGCTTCCTCGCCTTAAGTGCGCTGGATATGCCCAAACGTGGGTCCTGGCCTCACTGTGACACTGGAGTCTAGCTATACATAAGTAGGGTAAACCCAATGGTACTGGGACCTGGGTAAATACTAGTACAATCTAGAGTGGCCCCAGTAACTGAAGACTAACTAGACATATAACACATACATCTCAAAATAGCAAAACTCATTGACAAGAATAGTATGCAGGCAAATGTTATTTAATCACAAATGCCAGACAATTGAATGATACACATGAATGTCAAAAGAACACATTTTTCATATATACAGGACAGAGAAAAGGGAAGGGGTAAGTGAATTGGGGGAGGATACGTGATCGTGTGTGAAAGCATGGAATAAGGGGTGCAATCATATGCTACATTCTCAGTAAATCAGGCTTTCAGGATGTTAAGCCAAGGGTACAGTAGTTATCCATGTAGTGTAATCAATAGCTATACCACACAAGTGAAACACAGTAAATATTATCTTTGTTGTTTCCAAGGGTTAGCTTTAAGAGAAAGAAAAGTCGACGTTTCGACCCCACAGTTGCGACGTAGGTTGATGAACACCTTACACCAGGGTCTTCATCAGGACATCATGACACATGAGCACCTATTGTGAAAGTATAAAAACCCATTGGTACTCAACAGAAATTGAAATGGCCTAATAATCAGACAATCAGAATATAATTACCAAAATCCTGCAATGAGGACTCAATGAAGATAAGTGGGCCAGGAGTGGCTCCTGTATGGATAGTGCGACAACAGCACCTAAAAATTGAGAAAAAGGTGATTTTAAAAAAAAAAACGGGGAGGCGGAACCCAGATCACTGGAGTTCCTAATCTTATTCTAAGGTTATTCAAGGTGTCGAGCGGTAGTTAGAGAATTCTACACTTACTCAAAACAAGGGCAAATCAGCGTGTCCCTTTTGTGAAATAAACATCTAAATTGGTACCGTCTATGTAGACAATGTCGAGTTTCAGTATTTAATACCTGAAAATGTAGAAAAAGAAACTAATGTACAACGGAGGATTGTATATACAAGCTACACTTACAGAGGTAGGAAATGTGAGGTGGGTCTCTTTGTAGTAGTCGTAATACTTGGTTGGAAAAGGGTCTCAGGGGAAAATAAATCTTTAATGACCAGGATAACAGGCTACACCCCCATTCACTATATAGAAAAAACACAAGAACTGTCACTGGTGTAACCTATAACCGGGACGGTACAGAAAGACTATGTGTCTACCTGCGATGTGTGTATTCAAAAAGAGGAAATGAATCCCATCAACCCACCCAGTTGGCAGAACATCATCATCGGGGATTGCTATAGACAATGGTCTGGATCAGGAACCGCACATATTGATATTGTGTGTTGGTCACCAATCTTACAGAACCAGCAGTGATGGATTGTGCCAGATAAGCCAAACGTGGTTGTAGTGGTGTGGAATGTTGGTTGCAGTGAAAAAATGTGAAAAATAAGAATCAAAAGTGCAGGGTAAAATTGGCTACCATGATACAAGAAGGGAATTTTATTAGGAAAACTATCATGGTGTCAAGGTTAAAAAAGAGTGTATGACAGTTTGAAATTATAACTGTCAATCAATAGATGGAATTTGGTCAACATGTTTCTGCCATTGTAGGACAATCTTCGCTACCAGGCTTTCATCAGGACCTTATATACACTACTGCAAACAAAATGTGAAAAATAATTGATATATTTGCACATACCGTATGATACCAAACACCCTACCATACGTGGAGGTGCTCCTACGTGGGATGTCTGGTTCAAAGATAGTTAGGATTCTTTCCTGAAAAAATCAGATACACAAACATACATACATATAACCAACAGGTAAGGCATAGACATATTCACAATATACGTCACATGTTACAAAATGCTATATAGTCAAACTTCAAAGAGATAGTTATGTCATTATTTAGAAGCTTTTTTGCTTTACTCACCCAATCAATCTTGGGAGGAAACGTCACCTCTCCTGGACACTGCTCAGGAAAAAGGAGGCCCCACTCTATATTAGTGGAAAAATGAACAGTACATATATAGGGTTCCTAATTAGGTTCCACTAGGACTTTCATTCCACTTTATATTCATTTTGATTGAAAACCTTGGTACATATTTCTAAAATCAACAGAGAGGCAGCACCTTCTAAGGCTGCCAGAAGACATCGACAATGTGTCCTGACCTTGAAGAGGAGACTTCTACGCTGCTGGTCGTCCCAGACTCGACCTTTCTTCCTGCTTTGCTGTGCCCGGTCTCCCTCCCGCCGCCGCTGTTGTCACCTTAGCGGCCGCCGAGAGGAGGGAGACTACAACTCCCAGCCTGCCCAGCGACCCGGATCCACTCCAGCGGGGTCATCGCGCCCTGAGGCGCTAGAAAAACGCTGCTCCCTCGGCAGAGCGGGTGTCCTGACCTTGAAGAGGAGACTTCTACGCTGCTGGTCGTCCCAGACTCGACCTTTCTTCCTGCTTTGCTGTGCCCGGTCTCCCTCCCGCCGCCGCTGTTGTCACCTTAGCGGCCGCCGAGAGGAGGGAGACTACAACTCCCAGCCTGCCCAGCGACCCGGATCCACTCCAGCGGGGTCATCGCGCCTTGAGGCGCTAGAAAAACGCTGCTCCCTCGGCAGAGCGGGTGTCCTGACCTTGAAGAGGAGACTTCTACGCTGCTGGTCGTCCCAGACTCGACCTTTCTTCCTGCTTTGCTGTGCCCGGTCTCCCTCCCGCCGCCGCTGTTGTCACCTTAGCGGCCGCCGAGAGGAGGGAGACTACAACTCCCAGCCTGCCCAGCGACCCGGATCCACTCCAGCGGGGTCATCGCGCCCTGAGGCGCTAGAAAAACGCTGCTCCCTCGGCAGAGCGGGTGTCCTGACCTTGAAGAGGAGACTTCTACGCTGCTGGTCGTCCCAGACTCGACCTTTCTTCCTGCTTTGCTGTGCCCGGTCTCCCTCCCGCCGCCGCTGTTGTCACCTTAGCGGCCGCCGAGAGGAGGGAGACTACAACTCCCAGCCTGCCCAGCGACCCGGATCCACTCCAGCGGGGTCATCGCGCCCTGAGGCGCTAGAAAAACGCTGCTCCCTCGGCAGAGCGGGTGTCCTGACCTTGAAGAGGAGACTTCTACGCTGCTGGTCGTCCCAGACTCGACCTTTCTTCCTGCTTTGCTGTGCCCGGTCTCCCTCCCGCCGCCGCTGTTGTCACCTTAGCGGCCGCCGAGAGGAGGGAGACTACAACTCCCAGCCTGCCCAGCGACCCGGATCCACTCCAGCGGGGTCATCGCGCCCTGAGGCGCTAGAAAAACGCTGCTCCCTCGGCAGAGCGGGTGTCCTGACCTTGAAGAGGAGACTTCTACGCTGCTGGTCGTCCCAGACTCGACCTTTCTTCCTGCTTTGCTGTGCCCGGTCTCCCTCCCGCCGCCGCTGTTGTCACCTTAGCGGCCGCCGAGAGGAGGGAGACTACAACTCCCAGCCTGCCCAGCGACCCGGATCCACTCCAGCGGGGTCATCGCGCCCTGAGGCGCTAGAAAAACGCTGCTCCCTCCGTGTCGCGGGACGCCCGGACGAAGCCCGGACAAAGGGCGGGCCGTCTGAGGCCGTCCGAGGCTGGACAAGGTTGGGTTGGGCCCGTTACTCTGCTAAAAACCTGAATCAAGGAGGTGAGCCTTTGTTATAGCTGGGGGTTATTTATTGAATTGTTGCCTCTTGGAGCACCTGTTTACCCCGTGCTTATGAAAAGCATTGTTCGTTAGTGAATTATGCCCGGCAAAAAGTTATCCCCTGCAAAAAACACTATGGACAACTATATCTTTCAGGTAGTTGCCAAAATTAATAGTGACAGGAGATCTTCGCTTGGCCTGAGTTCACCGTCTGCCCTGGGTTCACCAACTTCGCCGGCTTCAGCTTTTGCCGAATCCACGGAGCAACCTACCTCCTGCTGTCCACTTGTAAGTGAATCTGACCAAGCTGATATCGCTGTAATGAACCGGTTGGTTCTGATTGAGTTAGACAGCGAGAGTGAGGTGGAGACTGAGCAACAACTACCCGAGGACAAAGCCCCCACTCCGGTGCCCGCTCCACGATCCACCAGAGGGGCTAAAAAGCCACAGCCACAGCCGAAACGATTTGGGCTCAGATCAAGCCGCAAAAAGATTGCATCGCCCCCTAGCAAATCAGCAAGGGAAGAAGATGTCACTCTGGATGACGTTTCTATGTCTCTTACTAGTGGTCAATTTAAGAACTTACTGAGTATGTTAGACACTAAGATAAAGGACATTGTCAATCCGCTGTTAGGTAGAATTGATAAACTCACTAAGGAAGTGAATCGCCTTGGGGGTTTGCTGAATCAAACCTTATCTGAAGTAGGCAAACTACCAGATGCTGTTTCTAGTAGGGTTGAGTCCAGTAAGGTCTCTTCTTCTTTGGTGGGTGGCGGGGCTTCCTCACTACCAGTTCCTCCGGTGGCTCCCTTGATATCCATTTTAGATAGTGCAGAGAATAAAGATGTTCCCTCGGATGCATCCTCCGCCCCAGAATCTGCAAATGGCTCGGTAGAGTTGATAGTTGAGGCCTCTCCATTGGTCTTGGTTTTAGCCAATGTCCCTCTTTTGCAGTCTGGTCAGGAAGAATCTACCTCATCCCTATTGTCTAAAGCACTTTATTGGTTAACAAATAACATGGTAATAACTCCTAGGGGTAGGCACCAATTGGCTGACGAAATAGTAAAGGCTAGAAGGGTGAGGTGGATAGGTAATAGTACAAAGAAGTTTATGGGTGACTGCGTCATCCTACATTTTTCTGACCCAGAGGTTTTGGCCAATATTCTACCCAACCTTCTACCTCCGCAGCGGAGATCGACTGAAATCATTCCACTCACTTTAGACTTTTTCTATCAGTGTAGTGGGAGGGTCTCTAATAAAACAATGCTAAAAACTAAGTGGAACGTTGTCCCAACAAAAGGGCGGAGGGAAGTGAAGCAACCAGAGAGGAGTCTAAATCTAGAGAATAGATTTTCAGCACTTTCCAATCTTGATGCCTGTGATTGACTCTCTTTAAATCTAAGTCAAGTACCACTAGCAAATGGGGATCAAAATTCGGATAGCTTATCTACCCAGAATGTTAATTGCCTTACCAATGATTTGTCGAATAACTTGGTTGTCCAACCAGAGGGTGAGGCCTGTGTACTAAATTCTTTTTCTGGATTACGCCAGGGTCGTTTGTCTGGAGTTGCTAACCTACTCTGCTGGAATATAGCTGGCCTGACATCCAAGCTCGATTGTGGGGACTGGCTTGGCTTTGTTACCCAATTTGATATTTGTATATTCCAGGAAACTTGGGCCTGCGACCCTGTCTTTGTATTAAGCTATCTGAATTTTTATGTGTCAGCTGTCAAGGGTCCGAAAGGTAGACCTATGGGGGGGCTTACTATCTGGATTCGACAAGCAATAAATTTCTCAGTTAAAAATATAGCTACTGGACACAATGATATCCAGCTTATTAGGATTTCTAATGACAGTACAGGGTCACTTGATATATACAATATTTATATTAGGAGTTCCAAAGGTCGGTCTGAAACATTACTAACCTTGGCCGACCTCATCGAGGAGCACTCCGTTAAAAATAATATTGTTATAGCAGGAGACCTTAATAGGACGTTTGAGCCATTGGTTGTGGGTGATGCTTTCACTGGTGCTGATGAGGATTCCTTCTGGGGCATCCCTGAATTACAACTGAAACCAGTCTCCCGTTGGACAGAGGACATTATAGCTATTAATGCACTGTGTCTTGAAAAAGGCTTGAGAGCTATGAACGGGAGAACAGCTGGGGATAGAATTGGCTCACCAACATTCGACAATGGGAGGCACAAAAGTCGAATCGACTATGTGATCTGCAGTTTGCATTTGTGGCCTGCCCTTTGTGATATGGAAGTCATCATAAGATCTGAGAGTGACCATAATCCCCTAAGTGTGACTCACAAATGGTGGCCTGCTGAATCAAACTCTAGCTGTATGATTGAATTCGTCCCTCCGCCCATTATCCCCGAGAACAATATGCGTAGGCTACGTTGGGACACTGTAGCGAGAAATCAGCAGGCTATTGATATTATTAATAGTGAAACTGATCAAGCCATTCAAGCTATGGAACTGGCTAATGCCTCTCCTAAGGATCTGGGTGAAGTGGTCAAAATACATGATACCCTCTTTGGTAAGATCAAGGCGCATTTTCTAAGATCTGATAAACATAAGGGGGTTACTACCAGAAAAGATGCTAGATGGTATAACTCTGATTGTAGGAAGGCAAGACTAGACCTTGGCCGGGCAATCAAGAAGCGAGACTGTGTGTCTGTTTCTCTAGCCAGGAAAGAATATAAAGTATGCATTGCTAAAGCTAAGAAGGATTGGGACGAGCAACACTGGTGCAAACTGAAAATGGCCAGTGACAGGAAGGACTCCAGAGTATTCTGGAATATTGTAAAATGGGGTTCTGAGAGAGCTGAAGAGTCACCAAGTAATAATGTCTCACAGGAGGCATGGGTTGAATTCTTTAGTTTGCAATACACTCTTAATACCCGGGTCTCAGTTGATGACAGTATAGCTATGAAGTTTTTTGAAGATGACAATTTTACTTTTAAAGAGATTATGTCTGCAATCTGTACAGTAAAGCGCGGGCGAGCTCCAGGACAAGATGGAGTACCCGCTGATATATTCTTAAATGATAGTGAACGCTGGAGCAAATATATACATTTGCTTATAAATTCAATTGCCCAAGGAGCAGATGTCCCTGATTCATGGAGGGGTGCAGTTATTATCCCCGTGTATAAGAAGGGGGACCGAGCTCAGCCCTGTAACTATAGGCCTATTAGCCTTATTGACACTGTGCAAAAAATCGTGGGTCGCGTGGTGGTCAATAGGCTTCTCGACTGGGCTGAGGATTTTAATATTCTATCTCCATTCCAAGCAGGTTTTAGAAGGGCAACAAGCACGATCGATCAAGTGTTCCGCTTCCAATTATTGCAGTGGAAAACCGTGGTTCTGGGGGGGTGTAGCCTGTTTGCAGCATTTGTCGACTTGCGGGCTGCATTCGACCTGGTCCCACGTGCAAAACTGTGGCAGGTCTTGCATAGCTTGGGGGTTTCGGATGAGTTGCTAACCCTGATACTGCGCCTCCACGAGTCTAACTATGCAAAAATCCAGTGGGGCGGTCACGGGATGGTCACTCCTGATTTCCGTGTTGAAAAAGGGGTCAGACAAGGGTGCTCAATGGCTCCAACTCTATTTACATTGTTTATAAACGGGGTAGTTTCTCGATTGGTAACTGCGAATGTTGATGCTCCTTCTCTTGCTGGACTAAAAATCCCCATACTAATGTTTGCGGATGACACGCTAATTTTATCAAAAACCCCTAGTGGACTACAGCGTGCTCTGACAATTTTTGAGAATTTTTGTGGGGAACATGGACTGGAGGTGAATACTATGAAAACTAAACTAATGAGCTTCAAGCCGCAGCGTAGCTTTAAGTCCAAAATTATGATGAGTGGAGGGCCTTTAGAGTTAGTTAAATCATTCACATACCTAGGTATCCAAATAACTGATGACCATAGGTGGAGCCAGCATATAAATATTGCTATTTTGCGACACAAACAAATAGCTGGCACAATTAATTCTGAACACAGGAAATCGCTAACCAAACCTGTTAAACCAGCCTTATTGGTATATGAAGCAAAGGCTATTGGGTCTGCACTTCACGGCGCTGAAATGTGGGGCTTTGAAAATCTTAATTCTCTGCAAGTCTCTGAAAATAAATTCTTAAGAACTCTTACCGGTACACCTAAAAGTACTCCGTTGTTGCCTCTCCGATACGATCTAGGAAGGAAACAAATCAAGGACTTGGCCAGATTACGCCCGATCTTGTATTGGCGCAGACTCTGGACCACTCCTGAGCTCTCACATTATGCCGCGGGTTTTGTGGATGTGATCAAAGCTGATGGCTTTCACAAGATAAGCTGGCTTAAATCATTGAAATCTATATTGTTTGAGCTGGGGTTGAGTTCTTTATGGCAGGACCCTGCTGGGACATCTTTCCCTTCTAAGCGTGTCTTAAAAGATATTTTTTGGGAATGGATTGTTACTAAAACTCTAAATGCTTCAAGCTCTGGGTCTATGTCTTCGCATTTTCTTGAAGCTAAAATGTATCCAGTCTTGGAACCATTTAGGGATACCATCTCCAAACCAGGTGACAGGAAGCTCCTATTCCAACTGAGAGCTGGTGCACTGCCTATAAAAATATTGACAGCTAGATGGGGTTCAGGTGGAAGTAGCACCTGCCCAGCTTGTGGGTTGGGGGATGAGTCTCTGGGTCACTTTCTGTTTTCATGCGGATCATATGCTATTCCAAGACGAGTATGGTTAGCTCCTATGTGCAGGAACCTTGGGACATCAAGTAGTTCAGTAGCTATGCGAATTATTTGTACGACTCAAGTTTCTTGGATCCTGATAGCTACAGCAAAATATCTGGGTTGGGCATGGATGCTACGGCAGAGACTGCTAGTTAAATAACTATTCTCTGCCCGATAATTTAGACAGAGACTGCTAGTTAAATAACTATTCTCTGTGTGACAAATTAGCCCTCATGAATTTGATATCACTGCTTTTTATCTATCATGGACCATGTATCAAGATAGAGACTGCTAGTTAATCAACTATTCTCTGTCTTGATAATTGTTTTTTTGCATTTGTATAATTGCTTTTAGACTCCAGCGTTTCTCATCTTGGAAAGTATTTTTATCAAATGTTTTAACTCTTCTTTTAACTGAATGAATTTTTATATGTAATCTATAGTGTTGCGTCATTGTGCTGGATTGTAAATTTAATTTGTTTTTAAATTCTTGTGTATAATATGCTTTTATGAGTAACAACTCGAATAAAGCACTTTTTGACTTTGACTTTGACATCGACAATGTTAGTTTTATGCACAAAGTTTTTGCACAACCCCGGTTTTTCGTGATGATTACATGTTTATAAGGATTCTCTTTTGAACAAGTGCCATTGCAATTTATGCCTTTAATGGGTGGGCTGATGGGATTCATTTCCTCTTTTTGAATACACACATCGCAGGTAGACACATAGTCTTTCTGTACCGTCCCGGTTATAGGTTAGACCAGTGACAGTTCTTGTGTTTTTTCCAGGTGGGTCTCTTTACCTGAACAAGATGAGACACCGTATCTGAAAAATCAAATAACAAAAATGTAAGTCAGGCCTAGCCAAAAGACGTGCCCACACATGTGAAATTGATCGGTATGCATCACGTTTTAAATAAACTCACCGGTCTTCGGTGATGGGATGGAAGAATTATTCAAGCGGTGCTGGCATCTACAGTAAAGTAAATAAATAAATAAAAATAAATAGGAGTCTAGCTAGCCTGGCTGATGAGCAATGAAACCCTGAAACCGGTCCCAGGATGCTTGTTTCCGGTCCGGGGAGGCAGGTTTCTGGCTAATCAGTCGTCATCAGCCTGGACAGCTTGAATCCAGTGAGCAAGGGACCCACGTCTGGGCCCCGGAGGATCCTGGGAGGCAGCACGTGCCTGTTGATGCTGCTGCTGTCACAGTGCTCAGTAGTCTGGGGAAGGCGCGGCTCCTCCGCCTGCGCTGATTGGCCAGGGGCCTTGGAGTAGGCGCGGAGACGCATCCCTGTGGCAATGACGCCCTTCATGTGCTCATCCGCACAGGACCCTTGCTGCTCATTTGGCGGGAAAGCTGAGAAATGAAGATTTGCAGATAAAATTGCTGCCTTCCATAATAACCACCTAGAATCATACGTCTTACTTAAGAGCGGGCGCCGCGCTCCCTCCGCGAGCTCTGACGGGAACCGAGGTACAGGAATAGCTCCCGAGAAGACAAGAGGCGCCAGGGCTCTCAAAGCAAGATGGATCACAGGTGGGAGGGAAGCCATCGCACAGGTATCCTCCGGAGGCAGGTGAGGGTCCGAGACCCCTGGAAGTCACAGCACAGGTGACCTCCGGGGGCAGGTGAGGGTCTGAGACCCCTGGAAGCCACCGCACAAGTGACCTCCGGGGGCAGGTGAGGGTTCGAGACCCCTGGAAGTCACAGCACAGGTGACCTCCGGGGGCAGGTGAGGGTCTGAGACCCCTGGAAGCCACAGCACAGGTGACCTCCGGTGGCAGGTGAGGGTCCGAGACCCCTGGAAGCCACAGCACAGGTAACCTCCGGGTGCACGTGAGGGTCCGAGACCCCTGGAAGCCACAGCACAGGTGACCTCCGGGGGCAGGTCAGGGTCCGCAGACCCCTGGAAGTCACAGCACAGGTGACCTCCAGAGGCAGGTCAGGGTCTGCAGACCCCGGAAGCCACAACACAGGTGACCTCCGGGGGCAGGTCAGGGTCCGCAAACCCCTGGAAGCCACCGCACAAGTGACCTCCGGGGGCAGGTGAGGGTCCGAGACCCCTGGAAGCCAAAGCACAGGTGACCTCCGGGGGCAGGTGAGGGTCCGAGACCCCTGGAAGCCACAGCACATGTGACCTCTGGAGGCAGGTGAGGGTCCGCAGACCCCTGGAAGCCAAAGTATAGGTGACCTCTGGAGGCAGGTGAGGGGCGAGATCCCTGGAAGCCACAGCACAGGTGACCTCTGGAGGCAGGTGAGGGTCCGCAGACCCCTGGAAGCCATAGTATAGGTGACCTCCGGAGGCAGGTGAGGGGCGAGATCCCTGGAAGCCACGGCACAGGTGACCTCCGGGGGCAGGTCAGGGTCCTCAGACCCCTGGAACTCACAGCACAGGAGACCTCCGGGGGCAGGTGAGGGTCCGAGACCCCTGGAAGCCACCGCACAAGTGACCTCCGGGGGCAGGTCAGGGTCCGAGACCCCTGGAACTCACAGCACAGGAGACCTCCGGGGGCAGGTGAGGGTCCGCAGACCCCTGGAAGCCACCGCACAAGTGACCTCCGGGGGCAGGTCAGGGTCCGAGACCCCTGGAAGCCACAGCACAGGAGACCTCCGGGGGCAGGTGAGGGTCCGAGACCCCTGGAAGCCACAGCACAGGTAACCTCCTGGGGCAGGTGAGGGTCCGAGATCCCTGGAAGCCACAGCACAGGTGACCTCTGGAGGCAGGTGAGGGTCCGCAGACCCCTGGAAGCCACAGTATAGGTGACCTCTGGAGGCAGGTGAGGGGCGAGAACCCTGGAAGCCACAGCACAGGTGACCTTCGGGGGCAGGTCAGGGTCCGTAGACCCCTGGAAGCCACAACACAGGTGACCTCCGGGGGCAGGCAGTCACAGGCTCAGCTTGCTGTCAGTGTTGGCATGTACACAATCAGTCATAGGCTCATCTTGCTGTCAGTGTTTGCATGTATACAATCAGTCACAGTCTCAGCTTGCTGTCAGTGTTGGCATGTACACAATCAGTCATAGGCTCAGCTTGCTGTCAGTGTTTGCATGTACACAATCAGTCATAGGCTTAGCTTGCTGTCAGTGTTTGCATGTATACAATCAGTCACAGGCTCAGCTTGCTGTAAGTGCTTGCATGTATACAATCAGTCACAGGCTCAGCTTGCTGTTAGTGTTTGCATGTATACAATCAGTCACAGGCTCAGCTTGCTGTCAGTGTTTGCATGTACACAATCAGTCACAGGCTCAGCTTGCTGTTAGTGTAGTATGTACACAATCAGTCACAGTCTCAGCTTGCTGTCAGTGTATGCATGTATACAATCAGTCATAGGCTCAGCTTGCTGTCAGTGTATGCATGTATAAAATCAGTCATAGGCTCAGCTTGCTGTCAGTGTTTGCATGTATACAATCAGTCATAGGCTCAACTTGCTGTCAGTGTTTACGTGTATACAATCAGTCATAGGCTCAGCTTGCTGTCAGTGTTTACGTGTATACAATCAGTTACAGGCACAACTTGCTGTCAGTGTTTGCGTGAATACAATCAGTCATAGGCTCAGCTTGCTGTCAGTGTTTGCATGTATACAATCAGTCATAGGCTCAGCTTGCTGTTATTGTATGCATGTACACAATCAGTCATAGGCAGCTCTTTCTGTCAGTGTATTTGTGTGTGTAATCGTTAATAGGTTCCACATGCTGTCAGTATATGTGTGTATATAGTCAGTCACAGGCTCAGCTTGCTGTCAGTTTTTGCATGTATACAATCAGTCACAAGCTCAGCTTGCTGTTAGTGTATGCATGTATACAATCAGTCATAGGCTCAGCTTGCTGTCAGTGTACGTGTGTCAGTGCTTTTTGCATCAGAAGGGATTATTGATGTATATGTGAGTCTGGCTAGACTAGAGCCCTACACAAACCAAGAAGGGTGTTCCTACAGTGGCCGTGTCATTCAATAATGTGTGTACATCTCTAAGTAATCATAAAGGGCAGTGACAGAAGAAGATAAGGTGCAAACAAAGTTCATTCAGAAAAATATTTATTTGTTCTTTTTTTTAAATTTTTTCTAGATATAAATTCATATAAATATTATTGTTGATCAGAAGAAACCTTTTTGAATTAATAGGTAATACATAGATTAATTGAAAAAATTCATAAAGAGCACAAAACAGTCATAAAAACAGCAGCAAATTAGCAGGTCCCCTGAAAGGCAATCATACACAGCAGCTCACTCACGTGCTAACAATCATTCTACATTCACACCACATACAAAGATGGAGAAGGAACTGGATTCCAAATAGCAAGATGACTATGCTAATGTGTTCCAAGGGCACCAGAGTGTAATTGTTGGCCCTTGTAGCGGGTCTACGCGCGTTTCGGTGGGCAAGCCACCTTCATCAGGACCTTGTTCACCAAATTGTGTAGATATCAGGGGATCAAACAAGAGGAGATTTGGCCTAAAAAGAAAAAATAAATCTGTCACTGTCACATACACCAAAGAACTATATACAAGAGAGCATTAATACATTCACTGTTGGGTTGAAACCCGGGGTTCATAACTGTGGTAAAAGAGTAAATCTACATTATGGAGTAGCAAGCAGGGGAGCCTCGTCATGTGAGCGCAAAAAATGCTGACATTAGATGACTAATCAAAATGAGAGTTCATGAGAGAGAGACCGAATAAACAGTGAGATTACTATTTTGCATAAGTTGATACTACATATAAGGGCATATCCAGTCATGTAACAGTACTTACGAGTAAAAGATCAGCTATCACTAGAACGAGTTCACTTTAAGAATTAGGAAGTAGGGTCACATGAGTTGCACCATATCTGTGGAGGGACCAAGGTAGGCTGTTAGAGTAGGTAATAGTAAGAAGGACTAGATGGTATGCATGCGCTGTCCCTAATTCATAGGCTTACCCATAATGCCAAGTCCGATGTGCTAGGTGACCCTCAGAACTTCATCTTAATGTCTTGGGTACCAAATTATGTGTGGGAGGCTACAAGAAAAATGTGTGATAGCCCATGTCATAGTCATTCTGAAAGAGATAAACCTCAATGCTATGAGTCCGCTGGACCCCCTATGGTTAGCGTATAAAAGAACATACCGGGGCGGGTGAGTTGTTTCCTTTTCGGTGGGAGTTCTGAGACGATACTTTTATTTTATAAAATCAAGGAGAGGGTTTCAGGGTATGGCAGTCCGCGTAGAGGGTTAACTCCTGTATAATTTCAGTCTCTGATGACATAAAAAGATACCAACACGTCTATTAGAGGAAACCCTAGGCATTGTCGATATGTCAAAGACGTGGGAAAACCAAAAAAACTACATGGAAACTTACATTTTACCAGTGGTGGTAATATATCAAATGAGTAGACAATCCGTAAAGTAATTGAAGCTGTTTAGCCACCGCGGCCCTGCAAGACAAAAGTAGTATGCATGTAATCTAGTCCTAGGGCATAGATGTGGTTCAAAGTTACACGCACTGAAACGGGCATGCCGGCAAAGGTGAAAGAAGAACGCAAACACCCGAAAATCTAGGGCTAACTGCTTATAGTGGATGATCAATATGAAAGGTCCACAGTTCATTAATAACCGAATGAAAATACAGCGAAGGGTCCTATGGGTTAAGTCCGCTGTAAAGATGGTCGGTACTATCACGTAGACAGAATTACATCTAAAGGTCTAAGAGGGTGACTACTCTATACTCCTCTACCTCAGACAGATTTCTATCGAATTTACCTTCATATCCGGCTTATAGAGCCCTAAACACAATTTACAGTAAAACCCAGTGGAACTCATGTACGAAAATTCACACAAGAAAATACTCACTGAATAATCTACACTCGAGACTCGAGTTCATTATACAAACCATTAAGGTTTATTAAAATTAAGACTCAATACAGAAGGCAAAAGGCATTGGTCAATGAATCCAATCAAAATGCTCAAAACACAACATGGACGGCGTAGATGCTGAAGTTCGACAGCTCAGCTCCAATCTTCACATATGTATCTGCTTTGTTGCTGAGGAACATCATCTT